>NC_056751.1:662529006-662644006 GCF_019279795.1 Protopterus annectens | reverse complement strand
GTATGACTTGGGAATTCCTTTAAGTCTTATTAACCCCGAGTACCTTCTCATGGCACCTTTGTGCTTAACACCGAGCATGCCATGAGAAGATACTAATTGTGAGCTGTTACCCTCGAGTGCCTTCCACAAGCGTGAGAAACTGTATTCAAGATTTGTAGCTGACCTTAATGTAAAACACACTGAAATCGTAACTGAATGTGTAAATTACCTTGTATAGTTACAATTCAGCATGTTTTTACATTAAGGTTACATTAAAGTTATTGTAGAAAATCATGTTTAAATGTTCTTGAAAATGCAAGTGGTGGCAGCCAGTCGGATTCTTGCAATCCAAGCCACCACTTGCGTCACACCTCCACCCCCAACATTGTTTTCTTTTTTTTCCCCTCATCTGTAAAGTTCACCATTTTGCTAAAAGAAGAAATTTAAAACTATTTTTTTCACATCATAATTTCTGCAGTGTTGTTGCCATCTACATGCTTCTTTTTCCAACATGTACAGAGGATGTTTGTAATTCAGCCCTTACACTTAGCAGCCGATTTTCAGTCGATATGCTACTCTTGGTCTCTATTTCATTTTTTTTTTCCATTTTAGAATGAGCTTGCCTCTTTGTTAAATTAGCACGTCAATAAAACTGCTTCATCTGTTTACACAGCAAAATGCACTTCAGGCAACATGCTGATACGAGCGCTCATAAGTTCAAGCATATGTGACCCATTTTCTCTATACTACAGTTTTCTAATTTCACTTTGTTTAGACAATATTGTGAAGTAAAACGGAAACACAAAACAAGTGTCTGATTGGTTACAGCTGACACTACACAATCAGAAAGCATGTGTAGCATTCCTATCTGGAACAAAAACAGTATACAATCTAAATCTGCTTCCCGAAAAGTGTGCCATGACATCAAATATACAGCTTTTTTTTCTTCATCTGACAGCTTACACAACAATCAGCAACTCTGCAAGTTGCAGTGGATTAGTTTTATAGGTTCATAGGTTAGTATTAGGCTAAGTGCCCTTGTGAGCCATTGTAAGCCTAGCCAATTAGTCTTTATGAGACTCAAACCCTGCACCTTGTGTTTGCAAGGTAAACACCTAAACCATTAGGCCATCTAGGATTTTCGATCACATTTTGTCTGTGCCTGCACTTTCACGTTGTACTGAATGGTGATATTAGCCATCACGCTAAATGGATTCAGTCTGTGTAGAAGAAATGCAGAAAAGGGAGTGCTGCTGTCAAGTTGCACATAATCTGAGACTCAGGAATGCAGTCAAGGATACCGGTATTTTTACCATACTTTTTTTCTCATTTCTCCTCGATGGGGGGGGGGGGGATTCTGAAGTGGTGGAGACTTGGAAATGCTGTACCACCTTAGCAGTTAGGCTACCAAATCATCAAATGTAACTGTGAAGTGAGAGGTGCTACTGTGTCTGTGTGTGTATGTGCATGTGTGCACGTGTGCGAGTGTGGGCTCCACTTTGGGTTCACTTCTGCTAATTGTGTAAATGCTTACCTTGGAAAGCATTATTTGTTAACAGGTTTTCAATATCACCCTGTCAATATCATCAAAGACACCCTAGCTCATATCTACACCTTACTAATTCTCGGTCTTTTTTCAAGGGGAAATTGGATTATATTGTCGTCTGCTTCTTATGGAAAGCAGTCATGAAATGTAATGCAGTAAAAAACATTGCCATGGGTTTGTGAGTAATGGAATTTAGAATGCCAGAATCAGTTATATATGAACATTCTTATTACTCTGTTGAATAAGTAGTTCCGTTTTATGGTTATCTACTTGAGGACACTACTTACTGCATATTTTCCAGACCACAATCTATTCTTGGCACAATTCTTTGCAAGTTGCATTTCAATTCACCAAATGCTAGTCAAGAGATGATTCTCAAGAGTCAAAGGCAAAAGGCAAAAGGTATTAGCAGGCTAACAGTGGCTAGCCAATTATAGTCATATGCCACCTGAACAGCAAATTGTCTTTATGGACCACCTCTGAAGACTCATTATTAGCCATTTTTTTTACAGACTTCTAACAGGTGGCCAAACTCATTTATCTGTTCAGATCCCTGAACCTATTTTGTGCACTAGTCTAAGCAAATTGTTAACTATCTGCAGTGTCTGTGCAGCAGTTTCAGTGATGATGTAGTACCTTCTCTGCATGTATATGATTAGTCTTTACCAATCTTTATTCCGAAAATTTCAAGAGGGTAAAACTGAACCCACATTTTATCATATACACAATGTATCCACACTTCACTTCAAGTCATCATATATTCCTTACAATATTGTAATTATATGTGTTGCTTGTTCAGCATCATATAAATACCTAATGCAACTTGGTTTGTATGCATAATAATGACAATCAGTTTCTGTAAAGCTTATTTCAGTTACATGAGACCATTTTCAATAGAACTTAATTTTTGCAAGATATACTGAAATGAGAAAAAGTAATGGAGAAGTACATGGGACTCCACAGAAAAGGGAATGATCTGAAATCAGATCCAGCAGGTAGAAGAATGGTTACATAACTATATTTGTGGTGCAATTAAAACGATTTGAAACAGATATTATGGATTAAAACAAACTATACTGTGATACGGGTCTATATTAGTTCCTCGAAATACGTATTCATCGACAGCTGAACAGCGAAATTCAATACAGTGGAGCACGTATATATATATATATATATATATATATATATATATATATATATATATATATATATATATAGTTGGGTGGTGTTCATGGTGTGGGGGGCGAACCCCCCAACTTGGGTGGGTTTGATTTAGTGTGGTGTGTGTTCCAGAGTGTTAGAGGGCCAGTGGTTCCTTACCCTGGGAAAAATTATGTGCTTTGCTATAATGAATTTGGCTGTTTAGCTGTCGATGAACACATATTCGACGAATAACTATTTTGATGAATGATTATAGGCCCATTTATACAAGTAAAGAACATTGTTACTGCTTATTCATAAGACATTAGTGTGATATGCCATATTATTTGTATGATTACAATGACTGTATCTAGAATGCTAATGAGAAGGCACTTCATTTTAATTCCGTAATGGTCTCTACCCATACTCCAATTTGTAGGATAATAATATTAGATTTGTAAACTGTGCAGATAGTTTCTAGATCCATACACCCCATTTTGAGCTTTGGGTGGTGGGGATCTTTTCCACCTTCTATCCCAGCTCCATGGCATAAAAGGAAGGAGTATTAAATAAGAACTAGAAGTACCGCTGATTTTCAACTTAAGGGCTGGAAAGTGTGAAAAAGAGCAGTAAACAGCAGCTTATCTCTTCCTGGAGTGAGGTCGAGGTTTCTGCATGCAACGTAGCGCTCCACCAGAGATAGAAATAGTGCTGTCATTGAGCAGGAAACAGTTAATAAGCATACCAGGAGGACAGGAGCTAACCAACATTACATGCAGTGATGTGAATGATGTCTAGCTTGTCTACCAAGCAAACCAAGGCAAAATATGTGATGTTGCAGGATTGGTCCATTCCATGATTCTTCTTTCTTTTCCCGGTCTGACAGTATTTGCTCTGGGCCCGCCCCCTTGGGTAGTATCAGCTGTAGGAGATAATCCCAGTCTGTCAGTATTTGCTCTAGGCCCTCACCCTGGGGTAGTATCAGCTGTAGGAGATAATATCAGGAACACATATGCAAGAAGCAGCTGAGCCGCACAGAACAGATGACATTCAACTGGTCTGGTACACGAAGAGAGAAAATTCTCCTGACATGTTTTTGATCTGTGAGAACACCTTATAAAAGATTATTTTGGGAGTGTGGAACATCTCCTAACATTATAGCACTAAAGAAAACTTTCAATAAAATCTCTCCCATGTTCCTTGAACAAAATGCAGAATCCAACACTAAACAAGGATAACACCACACTGGTGGGCTAAAAATAATTCTAAACCTGTGTTTAAGCTCCAGGCATAATGCTATCTTTTAGTGCTGGGTACTGAATAAAACTAGATGTTTGGTTAAAATAATTGCATCATTTTATTTTACTGGCGTGTATTCATTTGTATTCTTCAAGGAAAATGAAATACATGTGTGACCATTTCCTTAGGATAGTTTTCACAGTGAGATAAATGTTATTACTTGCACACTAATTCCAGTATGGAGCAGCCATATATTTTGAACAACATTTCTGGCTTTGTCAATGTGTAGAATTTATTGAATTATTCTCGTCTTTTCTTAACAGATGGTAATGAGTCAGTCTTACATACACCTGCACCAGGAATATAATGAATGTCTACTTAACAGGTTATGTACAGCAATTAGCACCTTTGTCTGAACGTGCAGAACCTTTCAATAATGAAATGGAAGTCATTATCACATTATTAGTTTACAATAAGTGCAGTTACAGTATAACACTGAGTCATTATCACTTGTCAGGTAAAACTCTCAGCAGCTGTCACTGTTATTTACATTACTAAAAGTCGTTATTACATTGATGAATGCACAAGCCAGATTTGTTTTCTCACTATGTTTAGCTCTCCTGTCAGTCTCCATCCCTTCAGGTAAAGTAAATGTATTTAGTTCAGGACAAGAGACATTAGATTAGTTCTCCCTGTAATATTCTTTATGTAAATAACTTTGGAATCACAGTTGGTAACTTGGAGACTCTTCAGCTCAGTCCCATAGTGCTACTGTCCTAGGTAAGCATGGCATCAGGGGTGTGAAGAGGGTTTACTTTACTTCCTCCATTATAGTTCTTATGGTTTACATGTGCCCTTTCTGTGCTCCCTTGTCAGTCATTGTGTGTAATTTGGTGTTTTCACAGGTAGTAGGTATGTACCTAATGCAAAGAATAATGCCCCTGTGGATAGGAGGATAGGAGTGAAGATTTGGATGGGCTAACCAAGTAATGCATATGATATACATATATATATATATATATATATATATATATATATATATATATATATATATATAGTCTTCCAATACATCTGTCAAATATCAGTAATGCATATGATATACATATATATGTAGTCTTCCAATACATCTGTCAAACATCAGTAATGCATATGATATACATATATATATATGTAGTCTTCCAATACATCTGTCAAACATCAGTAATGCATATGATATACATATATATATGTAGTCTTCCAATACATCTGTCAAACATCAGTAATGCATATGATATACATATATATATATATATATATATATATATATATATATATATATATATATATATATATATATATATATATGTAGTTTTCCAATACATCTGTCAAACATCAGTAGTAATCCATTTACATTTTCTTTCATGTGCAGGTTTGTCCACCTTCTGACACTGACATGGCTTCACGAGCAGGAGAATGACAAGTGAGCATGTGGGTATGTGGCCATTCCTACATTCACTGGGCTGCCAGCCATGCCTCCAAAACTGAAAACCAGTACGACTTGAGCTTCTCCACATCCAGTGTGAAGGTATACTGGATTGTAAGAAGAGGTATGGATTGGAGCGGAGTACTGCAGTTGTTGGAAGAGAAGTGTTCCATCTGCCCTGAGCCCGACACCCTTGTGCTGAATATTGGAGGGAATGATGTCATCAGTCAACCACATGGAAGGCTACGGTTTTAAATCAGAGCATTTTCTGAACACCTGCAGTCATGGTGGCCACGTTGTCATTTTGTGTGGTCTGACATAATTCCTCGACAGATATGGGAAACAGCTAACAGTCAATGGGCAGCGCACCAGGCCAGATGTTTACAGAATGGTTTCATGCATGGCTTGATGCACAGGATCAGTTGATCTACAATCTGCCATGAAAGCATCACCGCAAAAGATGTTCACCTGTTCATAAGGGATGGTGTTCACCTAACTGAGGAGGGCATTGCCTTGTTCTTGACCGACCTTCACAATGGCGTGAGGAGAGCTATGCAGGATTGGTAACATGCAGCTTGTGAGAAGAATGGAAAACACCCATGACCAAGTAGGACCAGTATAGTAAGTAAAACACTATTATGAAATGTGTTGTGTAAAATATATTTATCTGAGTTTGACAAATAACTGTGGTAAGGTGCTGGTGAAGATGCTGAGAAAGAACAACTGTTAGGACTCAGGTCATGGAAATTATGATTTTTTTTCATATTTTGCTACATGACTTTGCAAGGGAGCATGTCAGTGTGCCAAGTAATACCTCATTTTGAAGACAGTATTCACAGTTCCAACATGGTAAAAGAATGGTGCCTGTATGTTGTACACATGTGCTATCAAAGTTTGTTTCAGACTTAGGTTATGGAAATTATGATTTGTTTTCATATTTTGTTAAATAAATTTGCAAGGGTGTATCTGAATGTGCCAAGTAATACCTCATTTTGAAGGCAGTATTGCTGGTTCCAATATGGTAAAATAATTGTGCCTGTATGTTGTACACATGTGCAATTATCAAAGTTTGTTTCAGACTTAGGTTATGGAAATTATGATTGTTTTCATATTTTGCTAAATAACTTTGCAAGGGAGCATCTGAATGTGCCAAGTAATACCTCATTTTGAAGACAGTATTGCTGGTTCCAATATGGTAAAAAAATTGTGCCTTTATGTTGTACACATGTGCAATTATCAAAGTTTGTTTCAGACTTAGGTTATGGAAATTATATTTTTTTTCATATTTTGCTAAATAACTTTGCAAGGAGCATGCCAGTGTGCCAAGAAATACCTCATTTTGAAGACAGTGCTACTTCCTTACAACATGATAAAAGAAATGTGTCTGTGCTCTGTACACATGTACAGATATCACAGTTTGTTTAGTCTTGTACGATTATGAAAATTATACATTTACAATACTTCTCATTATTATGCCCATATCTTTGCAAGGGAGCATGGTGATCACACAAATGATGCATCATTTTGAAGGTGACATTCAGATGCACAACTTCTACACTGATATGTAGGCTCTGTCTGTTACAGGTGAAGAGATATTATGCTTTGTTTATTTATCAATTATAAGAAATAACATATTAATCATTTCTGTGAATATCTCAAGAAAGGAGCATCACACCGTAATGGTTAGGGTATCATTTTAAAGCTGACACTCATACTAACAAATTAAATTCAAATTGTATGGGTCTGCATGGTACATTGACCAAGATATTGTGCTTTGCTTTTCCAAAAAGGTAAAAAATATGCACAATATCAAAATTTCTTGCCAAATATTTAATAATGACTTTGATATGCACTATCAAAATTTACACTGTTGGAAAGGTCAGTGTCTGCTGAACAACTTTTGCGTTTACATTTTTAGTCTAGCTCTTATAGTTAAAGAGTTATGAACATTTGTTTTCTGTATGGTATTAGAAATGGATTTTCTGAAAATGAGCTCAGTCTGCACTGTTGTTCCTATGGTGGAATTAAGCAGGCCGCTTTTTCAGAGCTTCTCCGGAGTGAAGCACTGGTCTCTTTATGTGTATGCATATCATAAATGTGTTCATACACCCGTTGTTTAAATTTTCGCTCAGTCTTTCCCACATAAAATGTAGGACAAGAGCTGCATTTTGCAGTATAAACCACTCCTGTTGTTTGGTAAGAAAAGCAACCAGAAACTATAATACACTTGGAACCCAAGTGCACCTGGTTACATTCCAAAATAAACTTGCATTGTGAACACATTCCACACGTTGTCATTTTCTGCACTGATTGCATATATAAAAGGGGTAAACTGTCACACCAGTCTTATTTCTACAATTAATGCCCATAGTAAAACTATAATGGATATTATTAATAAAAATTGGGCATTTATTAGAAGAGATAAACAACTAATGGAGAAAATTGGTAATTTTCCTGATTTTGTATTTAGACCGGATAGCAACCTTAAAGACTGGTGTGACAGTTTATCCATTTTACATATGCTTTAAATTTGTCATACTGGAACAGTTGCAAAAAAAATGTTGCAAATGTTGTTGCTTTAAAATGCTATGTCTTTAAGATTTAAGTGGTTGGGCTGGGCTATAAAAGAGTTAGTCATGTATTTTTTTGAATGTCTGAAGAAGGCTGGTATTTTCTAGCTGAAAGTGCGTATGGAATAAAGTTTTAAAGGTGTTTTAAATAGTGTGTTTCTTATGAATTCTGCTTTCTTTATTATTATTATTTTCTACTAGATGCAGATTAAAGGAAGAAGCAATATTACTGTGCAGGCCACGGATGCTGTTCAACACAAGCCTAGTTTATGTAATCCACATATAGTTTGCCTGCAGTCATGTATAAAACTGACTTAAGCCATGGCACGTGTGATAAGTACTGTGATCTGTAGTGTTTAACACTAGATTTAACTGTGACATATCGTCTACTCAGAGGTGATCTCTGCTTAACATACAAGGCCATGTCAAACCCTGAGCTGTTGGACATGCTCCACTTAAAGAAATCCCAATCCCTCAGAGCCACACACTCCAGGGATCTAAACCTTATCATTGCAATGAGCAAAACATGCTGGAGGGATAGGTTCCTGACCCAGAGACTCCCCATACTCTGGAATAGACTGTCCATAGATATCAAGCAGAGCGCCTCATTGGCACTCTTCAAAAGGAACCTTGATGATTGGATGGGAGATAGGAAATTCACCCCAGGAATCATGTCAGTTGCCCTGCTAGACAGGGGCCCAGAGAAGTAAATATTGTGGGAAGAAATATCCAGGGAATTGTTATGGCTAGGCTTGCATAGGCCTTAGAGCCAATAGCCTGGTACCAACCTATGAACCTACGAACCTAAGATAGGTAGGGGTTCGGAGCTCACTCTAGGCCTCTTGGTGTGTTGCTTTGTGTGCGTGCAAATCCCTGCAAAACAGGTGAAAATCCCTCATTGAGCATCGAGTTGCAATGGTGCTACACTTTTTGGTCCTGTAAGTTGCTCCCGCCCTCCACACTGCCCTCTTCTGCAATGCTTGCTGATGTTATATACCGTAAGACTATCAACTGCAATGCTAATGTCAGACTTAAGTAGTGGTGCATGCAATAAGTACTGTGATCTATAGTGTCTAACACTAGATAGGTAGGGGTTCTAATCTTACTCTGGGTGTGTGTGTTGATGTATGTGCATGCATTTCCCTGCAAAACAGCGGATACTCCCCTATCTTTGATTCCAGAGTGGGGGATGGTGTCAAAGGCCTTGGCGGGGTCCAGATAGGCTGTGTGGACCACCTTAACCTTCTCCACAGCTCTGGAGACTGATTCAAAGAAGTCAATCAGGTTCAGGAGACAAGATCGGCCCTTCATGAACCCAAACTCCATGGGGTCCAGTGTTTGAAGGTTGCCAATGTCTTTGTTTATAGGTTCTATGATAATACGTTCCATGGCCTTGCAGGTCAGGCTCATTAGACTGATGGGGTGGTGGTTCCCATGATCCAAGGTGGATCGCCCCTGGTGGAGTGGGTAACTGTAGCTGTGCGCCATTCAGTGGGCATGACGCCTGAGGTGAGGCTATGATTAAACATGACACTTAGGTGAGGTGCCAGTTCATTTTGTAGTTCATGTAGTACACAGCCTGGGATGTCTTCTGGCCCCATGAATGCTGTATTGTTAGTTTTAGAGAGTGCATTTTTTACTTGTGTGACCAGTATTACCGGAATTTGGCAATCTTTCAGTATTGAGATGGGCCTTTTAGGGGGTGAGGGGGGGGTGAAGTTTGCAGTGAATCGATCTACCAGGATATTGACAATGTCCTTGGGATCAGTATAGTTAATGCCATTCTGTTGTAGCTCAGAGCAGATCTGAGCATTGCCATGTAGATTCTTGACATAGCTATAGAATGCCCTGTGGTTGTCATTGGAATTTTTGGCAATTTTATTTTCGTAAGTAGCTTTGAAGGATTTTATGAGGGATTTCAGCTTCTTACTGAGGCTGGTAAGGGAGTTTTTTGCATCCTGGGATTTTCCTCTTTTCTGAAACAGTTTCTTCCTTTTGTTGTAAAGTTTGTTTATGGCAAGGGACCACCAGATTCGCTTCCTTGTTTTGGAGGAGAGCCACTTGGTTCTATTGGTAATGGCATGATTCATGCACGAGTGGATGTGCTCGTAGGATTCATCAGTCAAACTTTCAGTTCCTATCTGCATATGTGTCATGAAGTTTGTCACTTCTGACTTGAGTAGCATGAAGTTGGCTTTGGAGAAGTTTTTTATGGAGGTTTCCTTACTGAGGGGTGGGGTTGGGAAGTGGATGTCAAGAGTGATTAGCTTATGGTTAGACCTGACCAATGAGGGGGTGACCATAGGTGTGAAACATCGATTTCCCATGTTGGTAATGACCAGGTTTAGGATAGTGGAGCCCCTGGTGGGACTAAGGATTAGTTGATCCAGGGCATTAGAATTTATGAATTCCAAGAACCATTAGGCAAAGGTGTTAGTACATGAGTAGTCTTCCCAGTTAATGGCAGGGTAGTTGAAATCACCTAGTGTTAGGGTGTTTGGTTGTATCTTAATATTTTCCAATATGTTTAGAAAGGTGTAATGAGAATCTTCGGGTATGGTGGGGGATCTTTAGCAAGCTCCAATTTGGGTTGCAGTCTTACGTAGTGTTAGTTGTACCTTGTGAATTTCAGGCGCATTGTGTTGGGCAACTAGCCTAGTGTTGTGAATATCCTTGGTGAATATGGACACTCCTCCACCTTTAGTGTTTCGGTCCAGGTTTGGTGGCCGAAAAGTGTTGTAAGAGTTATAGCCTCGTATTGCAGGGGTGCTCTCTGGAGCTTTGAACCAGGTCTCAGTTACTGCACAGATATTGATGTTCTCCATTTTTAGGAGTGCCTAGAGAGAGTGCATTTTGAAGTTTAGACTTCTAGCATTGAGTAACATTACCTTCAGATTTTGCATGCTTGCACCTGTTATAGTGGTGGTTTTGTCCTTTGAACTTTGCCTAAAAAAGCCACTATAGGGGTGGCAAGATCCTTAGCCAGTAACCTGAATCCCAAGGGTGACAGGTGCAGACCATCTCTGGCAAAGCATTGTGGTCTATTGATCATGTCGTCCCAGACAGGCAGATACTGGATCCCCTTTGAACAACACCAGATGCTTAGCCAATTGTTGAAGTCAATCATTTTGTCTTTATACTGTGGTATCATTCTGGGTGAAGGCAGGATGCTACTCAGGGCTAGGGTCATACCTACCTGGGCCACATGATCTGAGAGCTCTTCCATGTCTCTTTTCATGTAGTCCAGGGAGATACGTCTCAAGTCATTCACTCCAACATGGACAATAACAGAGTCATATCTGTACTTGTTGTGGAGTGACTTGATTGCATGCGTTATGTGGCAGATTATGACACCTGACAGGCAGCTGACTGTAATCTTTTCCTTGTTCAGCCTGGTGAGTGGGACATCAGTGTGCCTGACTATAGAGTCACTTATGCCTAAAGTGTTGGGTACGTTGTCTTCCCTTAGGGGCTGTTGTTGGGTGGCACACTGGTGTTGTGAACTATGTGACAATTTGTGATTTGTGTTTGTTTGGCTTTCAGCTTCGGAGGTCCTTGTTGTTTGGATAGGTTAATATTAAGGGCCTCCACATATGTGGGTTTAGTATTGCTATGTGTGGGTATTGGTGGTGGTGGTTTAGAAGGTCTATGTGTTTCTTGAGGTGTAGTGTAGGTGTTAACCTCCTCCTCTTGACTGTGTAGCACAACATTGGGTGAAGAGAGCTTTGCTTCCAGTTTGGCTATGTAAGTGTATCTATCACAGGTTGTAGTGTTGGGTGGTAGGAGGAGAGGGTTGTCTGTGTACATGAGGCAATTGCTGCATTGCCACAGTATGCCCAGATTCACCAGATGGACAGAGGAAATCACTGGAAGCTGACCCGTGGACATGCCTGGTTTGGTGCTTTTGTTGTAAAGTACAAGGGCTGTTTTCCCTTACCTTAGCAAGGTACTTTGCAATTATAGGCTGTTTAGTGCCTATGATTAATTTCTCCTTATTAATAAGGAGAGTTGAGTGCTTGTATCAGTTTAAGACGTCCTAGTGATTTCCAGCAGGTTTTAAAGCAAGTGCTAGTCACAGGGATGCTTAAAGGTAAGATGAAAAAAGTTTATCCTAAACACTGCAGTGTGCACTAGAGGAGTTAGATGTGAAAGTAGGTAACTTAAGTTTTATCGGTCTAAAAAGTTAAGTTTTAGTGGAGTCACTATTTTTAAAAAAGCAAGATAGACTGAAAGGGGGTGGTCACCTTTTTATTCTGGTACTATGGAATACAGTAGGATGGCCAATAAATTTAAATAGTTGAAGGGGAGTGATTTCACAAAATGATAATTTTGTGCTTACTCACACAAGCCAGTAAAAACAGAGAGGAAATGAGATATATGGTCAAAGTAACATAAGGGGAAGACAACTAGAAAGACAGTGGTGTTTAAGAACACTACAGTAACTAGGTGGGAGGGTGGGGAAAAAATTCTGCCTGACTCACAAGACAGAGCTGTGGTCTCTTTTCAAGTTTTAATATGCAGTTAAAAGCAGAATACAAGTAAAACACAAGGTAAATAAAACAAATCACAGTATTCAAAATAGAAAAAGGCAATAAAGTAATGCAACAAATAAAAAGCAAACTAACCTTTCCCTCACAGCAAAGTGTAGCAAAGTCTGGGTGAGCCTTTATAGTAAAGCTCTGAAATGTTTTATTTTACCCCTTAAATATAAGGTTTGGTTCCTAGCTCCACCCCCTCAGTTCACAGATGATTAACCTTAACTGACCTGTTCTATTGACCTGTATTACTTTCTGCCTGACTCACAAGAGACAGAGCTGTGGTCTCTTTTCAAGTTTTAATATGCAGTTAAAAGCATAATACAAGTAAATCACAAGGTAAATAAAACAAATCAAAGTATTAAAAATAGAAAAAGGCAATAAAGTAATACAACAAATAAAAAGCAGACTAACCTTTCCCTCACAGCAACGTGTAGCAGAGTCTGGGTGAGCCCTTCTAGTCAAGGTTTTGAAATGTTTTATTTTACAAATTAAATAGAAGGTTTAGTTCCTAGCTCCACCCCCTCAGTTCACAGATGATTAATCTTAACTGACCTGTTCTATTGACCTGTACTAATTTCTTCCTGACTCACAAGAGACAGTATTCAAAATAGAATAAAGCAATAAAGTGATACAACAAATAAAAAGCAAACTAACCTTTCCCTCACAGCAAAGTGTAGCAGAGTCTGGATGAGCCTTTCTAGTAAATAGTAGACTTAAGGTGTGGCACGTGTATTATGTACTGAGAGGTGTCATGTGCACCATTAGTTAGGTAGGTGTTCTAATTTACATGCAGCCAATTTGGACTGTGTGTGTGCTGTACAGTGTCCTGCAAACATTAATTGAACTGTTGCCATCCTCAATGTAACCAGGTTTGTGTGTGTGGCTGCTGGAACATTTTACATCAGCTTATGGAATCAGAATCTTTGAACTTTAGTAGCCTAATGCCTCTAGAGCCCTTATAATCCTAGCCAAGTTTTTACCCTTATTTATACTATCAGCAAATATTGCCCCTGTCTATGAGGGACATGGGCAGAAGCCCTGCGGTGAAATGGCAGTCACCCAGCCAATCATACTGATGGCATCTGACAAGTCGTAATAAGGATCTCTGTTTGCTATTAGGCAGGATTCTGTTTCAAAGGTGTGTTAAAGTTTGCTAGACAGATCTCTCCCACCAGCATGTATTAGTAATGTCACATACCAGGTTAATGTCCGTACAGGGAGTAATCCGTGTACCATGCAACCTACAGATATGCAGAATTTCCAATCAAGCATGGCCACACATTGCCCCATATGCAAGGCAGAGATCACCTCTGAGTAGTCTATATGCCATAGGCTACAATGACAGCAATTTTAGATGATTCCCATTGAACAGATATTGAACATGTGAAGTTCCCTTGTGAGGAACCATTGTGTTGTGTGCAATTGCCAGTAGTGTGTGGCAAGGTACATTAACAAATGGCCATTGCACCCAAATATTGGCACGTTGAGAGAAGAGTACATGGAAGTTATGTGTCTGTCAGTTTCAGCTGACTGTGCCCTCAGTTGTGACATATAATTCCCATCTTATCAGTGGGGAGACATGATGATCTCAGGTACATTAAGTGTAAACCTGAGTGGCCAGGCCTGTGTGCCCAGTTCTGTCACCCCTGAGTATGTACATAAGGTGTTGCTACTGATGTGCTACTTACCAGGAACATAGTGTTACCAATGGAAATGATACTACATAGATATTTGCATGGATAACTCACAGATTATGTGATTGCTCACAGTTTGCAGGCATCAGCCAACATTGTCAGCCACAAAAATTCTGTTTTCACTTGTATTGTGGTTAAATGGATTCCAAACAGTAGAGGACATGGGACTGAGCTGTGTTGAACACTGCTGCTTACAAATCAGCTATTGGAGGCAGATACCCCTATTTTGAGTATGTGTTCCATCAGTGAGTCACTTAGTGACCCCTATAATGATATAACTGTAGAAGCCTAAGTGGGTGCTTTTGTCAATGATGTCTGAGTGGGGGATAGAGTCACATGGCTTGGATAAGTCCAGGGGGTTGAATGCCTGATGTCCCCCTATTTAGGTCCTTGGTAAATGCCTCAGAGATGTCCACCAGGTTTAACAGTCATGATCTTCCTGTCAGAAATCCAAACTGTGTACAGCCAGCTGTTTGTAGATTACATATATTTTTGCTGATCAGCTCCATGATGATTTGCTAAATGGGATTACAGATATGTCTACTCAGATAAATAGGGCTATAGTTTCAGTGGTCAGTGGATGCACCACCTCTGTACAAGGCTATAACAGTTGCCATTGTCCATTCAGCTGGAGTGCAGCCAGTGGCTACAGTATGATTTCAAGGAGTTCCCAATGGTGTTAGTAATCCTTGTTGTATCCCATGTAGGATGTAGCCTGGGATGTTAGCATGTCCAATAGATGCTATGTATCCCCCATAGAGAGGCCAGTTATGACCTGCTCTGTAGATATAGAAGTTATGGGACTGGTTATAGGAATGTCATGTGGCATATGTAGTGGGGACAGGGGAGAGAGGTTGATGCAGAACCTGTGGGACAACAGGTTAGCTATGAGTACAGACCCATTATATGTGGTATCATTAAGTATGAGTTCAACAATCTCTGCCCTTCCTCTGAGGTTACACATATAACTACACTGTGCATTGTGGTTCTGCTTTGTGGGGAAGGCTAGTTTTGTCACATACTGTTTTTGCATGATGTCACAATACTGTGCTTGTTTTAGCTGAAGAGGGTGTGCCTCCATTTTAGGGGGGCACCCTCACCCAACTGTCACACAGCAATGTCCACCTCTTATTGTATAGCCTGTTAATGGTAGTTGTTCACCAGGCAGGTTTGTTGTGCCATGAGGAAGTCATTTTCCTCCTGTTAGGTACAGATGAGTCTATGAAGTTGTACTACTGCTTACATAAAGCATGGGTGTACAGCTCTACATACTTGCTTGTCCCATCTGAGAGGGGAGGTGCAGTCAAGCTATGTAAACCATCCCATAGGATGTAATAAATTGCTTTGTTGAAGTATATTTCTGCATTTTCTGCAAGGGGGAGTTAGGTCTGATACTTAATTTTAATATGACTGATCTGTGGTCAGATCTCACCAGAGAGGACCTCACAGTGGGGAGCTGTAGTGGTCACCCATATTGATAAACACATGATGAAATACATTGACACACCTTTTGGTGATGTCACACTACTGGTCCAGGGCACTGTAGTTAAGGACATGGACTAACCTTTGGGCAAGTAAGCTTCCGCACGACTAACCAGCACAGTTGATGGTTACTTAATGTCACCGCAAACCATGGTATACTGATATATCTTATTAAACACAAGTACATTTAAGTAAGCACAACAGGTGTCTGAATTCATGAAGCTGCTCCTGTAGCTGACAATGGCTCGATTATGTGCCCTTCCAGTAGTAAATATCACCTGCAGTGTCTCTGGGAAAATACAATGTGTTTCATCAAATCTGGATGTGTATCTATCCTTAATGAATATGGATACAGCACCTGCATTACCTTGCACACTGTCAGTTTGAGGTCTGAATATATGGAAGAATGTGTACTCTGATATGGCTGTGGTGCTGTTCACAGCCTTGAGCCAAGTGTCTTTGTCTGCATATTCCAAGATGGGGACACCTTCCATAGAGTGGGGTTTAGCGTTGCCATTCTCAGTGTGTAGCAGCATAACAGTGATGCTGTAATAAGATGACATTCTCATTGAAAAGTTTTCCCTCCAGACAGTGTCTATAAGATGCACTGTGGGGGTGTCAACATCCTTGGCCAATACTCAACATCGCAGGGGTGAGATATGAAGACCAGCTCTGGCAAAGCATTGACATCTGTTGAGCAAATCATCCCAGGTGGACATGTAGTGGATCCCCTTACAATGACACCAGATGCTAAGGCAATTATTGACATCCATCATTTTCCATGTGTATTGAGCCATCATCCTAGGTGAGGGTCAAATTTGGCTGAAAGCTATGGACATACCAAGGAGAGACAGTGTCTAAGCTCAGTTATGTGTCTGCATACCGTCCAGTGACTTATGTCCCTAGTTGTACACACCTGAAGGAACTATGATGTCATCATTATGTTACCTGATATTCCTAGAGTTGCGACAATGTGTGGTATGGCATATCATGTCAACCCACACATGACTAACTGTGACCTTTCTTATATGTGAATATATGCTGTTAATATATGTTGTAAAGATATGCACCTGTTCTAACAATAATATGTACCTTTTATGTAAGATTATGTATGTATTTAGGCTTTGTACTTTACAGAGTTTGTAGAGCTTTTCTTCCTGGGCCTCCACTGAAAATGGGTCACTTGACCCAGTAAATTTTCCCAGTTAACAAATATCAATACATAAATAAATAAATGTAGCTTGGTGACATGGACATCAACATGTCTCACAATGCAATCACCTATGAATAATAGGTTTGATTTTGTGATTTGCCTCAGGTGTCTGACCGGTGAAACACTGGTGCATGAACTATTACGTCTACTGTGCTCTCCAGAGTTATGACTATGTGTACTCATCTTGTATGTAGTTTTCTGAGGTGTCTGTTATTTGGGAATGGATCTGGTAAGGAGCTCCACACTTGTAGGTGTGTGTGATGTGGGCATGGGTGGAACAGGAGGTGAGCTGTGCATGTTGGCAAAATGCTCTTTGCCATATGTACTGACTGTTGTTTGAGACACCATGGAATCAAAGTTTGAAATACAGTCACATCTGTCACACATTGTATTTGTGTGGCATAGGACTAGAGGGGTGTGGACACTTTCCACATATCAGCAGTCAGTGATAGTGCCATTAGCAATACAGTCATGCTTGTGTGTATGTCACAGTATACTAATGGTAGGCAGTGTCATGACAGATGGTGAAATGTAACATGTCGCCTTTATGTAGGTCCCCCTAAGGTAACACAGCACCTGACAGTGTGTCATACAATGCTTTGCAGCCATGTGGCCCATGGATGACCATAGCCCTGTTATTAGGCTTGGTCGCAATACTATGCCTAAAAGTTTGACACTGTGCAAATCCATCAAAGTTAGGGTCATCCTGCCACACCCTTGGGGCTGACAGCCTGAAACACAGTGTATGTAGGCACTCCTTGCAGTGACATGTGGATGACTGTGCATGCACAGAGGACTTGTTCAACTTTGCTGACATTATGTTGGCCTTGCAAGCGTACAATGCCTGTCAAGCAGCCAGACAGCAAACTGGTTATTGTGTGACATGATGTGGGAGCACAAACACGTGGGCTGGGTACATAACTGTACAGTATGACATACCTAGGACATGCGGCAGGTGGACACACTTTGGCCAAAGGTGGTCAGTCCTCTGCAGTAGGCCTCAAAGCCATGTCATGCAGAGATCCACCATTAACCTGCTGAAAAACAGGATGTATGAATTGCTGTGACATTGTCACCTAACATGGATCACCACTGCAGTGCTGCTTCTTTCAGCAAGTTTGGACATCTATGTCACCAGGCATTGCACATTATATTGTAACGCTGCAGCTATGCTCCTAATTACGATATGCTCAGTTCCCTAGTGACATACTACCAACCCTGGAACAGAAGGCATAATACATGCAAAAGCCAAATGATTGATCAGGTTGCTAATCAAGGCATCTACCTGGAGAAGGGTATGTGAAGCCTACAGATCCTTTCATGATGTGGGAAAACTATGTGGATGAAAAAAATGGCTGTGTCCTGCTTCTCATCATGAGCTTTGTAGTAACATTTTGCTTGTGATGACAGAAAAGGTATCAGAACATGGTATCCAAGGAGAGAGTGGGTGTGGTGAGACCAGCAATTGGGGGGACTCCCCTGCTTTCCACATTCTTCACAATGTTATTGTTTCCTTTCAGTACACACTGCTTGAGTAGAGTCCAACTGCAGAATACCCGTGTAAAACCTCTGGCTTTACCTTCACAGGGTACACATATTACCCTTCCCTCCATTGTTTGTCTGTGCTCTGTACAGACACCTTGGATGACTATTTTCTTGGAACATGATGGAAGTAACTGCAATACTTAGTTGCACAGAGGACAACTAGCATGCAGTGCCAAGCAGTGTCCCCAGATCTCTCAGCTGTCTGATAGGTAAAGCTATGAAAGGAGCTAGTATAGATATGATCAGTAACAATGTCATACATCTACTGACACTGGACCAGACACAGTTTGTTCTGCCTATCTACCCTAACAGGTGGACCTCATTGAATGTTAAACTATGCAATGGATGAGGTGAATATGACTCACTCCACCTACCCATGGCCTGACAAGGTGTTTGACAATATTACGCCATCAGGACTTG
Organism: Protopterus annectens; assembly: GCF_019279795.1. Taxonomy (NCBI): domain Eukaryota; kingdom Metazoa; phylum Chordata; order Ceratodontiformes; family Protopteridae; genus Protopterus; species Protopterus annectens. The sequence goes on along the minus strand of NC_056751.1, from coordinate 662,625,178 downwards.
CTGAAAACTGTGTATGTTATTTACAAAGTACTATGTCTGCTGGTGGATAGCCAAGTGTCTGATAGTCATAATCTGGGACTATAACATTGGGTAATCCAATGCTAGAATGACACCAGTGACTAGTTGACTTCTCTCAGACATCATTAATGTAGTACCCCTTCTAGCCATTCCCTTCTCTGCAGTCACAGCCACTGTTAGTAACCTCTGACTGACTACATTAACAGGTAATTGGAAATTAGGAGCTGTCACTCATGGAGTTATGGATACAGAGAGTAATATAGCCTTTGACTTTCACTGGTTGGTAAGATGTTGGGATCCATTCAATTTTGTACAACCTATACAGAAAGGTATGGCATGTAAATCTCAAACTGTCATTGTCATACTGTATTTGGCACTCGTCACACCTATCATTGAGTACAATGGCACCTTTCCTATGTCACTATACAAGCATATCTGACATCTGTGGCAACCACACAGGTTCTATGATAAACCAATACATATTGTAGATAACATGCTGTATGCAGACCGTGTCAAGGCTGTACCTGTATAGTCTGTCTCCTACATGCTCTGGGGGGAATGTCTATGGCTGCCATACAGGGAGATGTCAGATCCCACTGTGTACCTCCCTCTTACCCAAGACAGGACTAACACATGTATTATCTGTTCTACACACTTACACCTTCACTGTGGTATAAATAGTACACTCTGGAGAGACAAGTATGCAACCCAGACACTACACCCTATATATAACAGGCTACCCATAGACGTGAAGCACACATCTGCTGTAACACACATCATGTGCAAGCTACACAATGATATGCAGAACAAGACAATCATAACTGTTGTAGGACAAATGTCTGTAATGGACACAGGAAATTTGGTGATGGGTCATCTCCATCACCACAGCTTGTAGATGTGTTGGCTCCCAAAATCCTGGTGACACTTATCTAGGGTATCAGACCTTTCCACAGATTAGGGATGCATGATTATGCTGAATGAAGCCATTGTCCTTGTTAGCCTGTTATACACATATGAACCTATGGACTCATGCACCTATACTGCTGTACTTTTCTGAAGACATATTTCTTTTGTGCTGACATTCCATCCTGTGCTGTGATGTCTATGGGTTTATTGCCACTATGTATTCATAGGTGTCCCCCTCAAACTCCTGAAACTGAACCATAAATATGTCCGTGACACACGTTTCATTGTGTAAGTATACAGCCTTTACAACATCATACAACATAAGGTACACAAAATAATGTAGCTTACTCATTACAAATGTCAGTATATGGTATCAGTCAGTGACTAGTACAAGTGGCATGGCAAAGGCAACAATGGATTGCACAATTACACATTAATTTATATAGTTACCCTGTGCATCAGACGTATAGCTTCATTTCCCTGCACACATGACAAGGATGACAGAGATATAGCACAGGCATCATCACTTGCACAGGGTGTTGTCATGAGTTGCAGAAGGCTTAGGCTGACCCAATAGGTTGAAAGCAAGTGTGAGAGTCAGGAAGGGAAGCAGTCAAAATGGACCATAGAAATGTGCTGTGTGTGTCTGTAGGTGACCTGATTTTGACATGGTGTGTGAGTGTGTGAGTGAACACAGTCAAGCTCAGTGATAGCACTACATGTGTGTATGTTGGACAACTTTAAACCATGCATGGTACAGCTGACAGTTCACAGTTTCCACGCCTGAACACGGGAACTGGCTCAACCAAGAGTTGTACTGACACCTCAATGGCCAAGGTCAGAAGTGGTGTTAGTACCTGATGGTGACTGCTGTCTGCTGGAACCTTGTCCTCCACAGAAATGCCCGAGACCATGAGCCCAGGACCTGCCATGTCTTGGTGTAGACAGCACACTCACCTCTGGAATGCTGGATGTACTGTCACTATGGGAGCATGATTGTGCATGGCCATGTGTACTTTCAGCAGATGGAGTTGCTGACCTCCATTCACGAGTCCAACACTCCTCAACTCCAGCCAGATGTTCCATCACAGACAATATGCATTTCAAGACAGATATTCTGCGATGTGTCTCAGACCATCTTTCCACTGCATCAGGGAACTGATCCAGGGTATCAGCAATGCAGTGTAGGCAGTCACAGATGTCAGACTGTGCTGCATCCATAACCCTGGACAGTTATTTAGAGTTCCTTTTGGAACATGCCTGCGCCTGCATGATGGCCCGAAACATATGCCAAGAGACCCTTAATGGCACACCTGCAACAGGTGGTGGAAGGACAACAGGTATCCTACAAGCACCCCTATTAATCTGCCTGTGTGGAACCTTGTCAGCTGTTTGACTATGGCCAGTGTCGACATTTACTGCAGCCATAGTTGCTACACTTTCCTGTTCAATGTCCTCACCCTCTGACTGTCCAATATCTGTGGCCTTCAGGGACTGGGTATGTGTAGGCATACTGAGTTGTGCGGTGATAATGAGGGCAGAAGAGGGATGGAAACTTCTGGGACAAATTCAGCCCCTGAAACTCCCACCTGTGCCTCACTTTGGCCACCATCATCATCAGAGTCTGAAGAGACACTGACATCAGGTTGTGTAGGGACATAGACCACCCCCCCCAGTCACCTGTGATAAAAAAGGGAAAAGCAGTACATTAATACCTGCACTATTATGTTCTGCAGTACTATTTTGCTATATATGTAAAGCTGTATGCAGCGTTGTCACTATTACAGACCTGTTTAACCCCAACCTTATATAGCAGGACATGAGGACATTACTTTTCCCACAAACACCTTAGTTATTTGTAAAGAAAATCTCTTTAAACAACAATCTCATCAGCAACAATGAGGTACACTGTTGACATTTGTGAAGATGCTGCACAGTTGACACATATGACAATCTGCAATGTCCTGACAATACTGTCACATCCATCAGTGTGGTCACACCTACAAGGCATAGGTATGACTCTAAAGTGTAAAAATATCTGTGCAGTTGGCAATCATGCCATCATTACAGAAATCCATCCAGCAGGCCTGGGATGACACTTTAGGTAATATGTTGCAGTAAATCTACATCTGTAACAAAACAGTGTTGTGCTTACCAGTAGCCGGACCACAGCCTTGTCCAGTTCCTGATGCACCTGTGAAAAGTTGAGGGAGATGTAACGTAAACACCACTACATGTTGCACTATAACAGGGTAATACATCCATATATCTCACATTTGCAGTAGCTACTTTGTTAATTATGTTGGCCAAAATCTGAGTATGAGATTGAAACTGCTGTTAAACTCTTCCACCTCCAAAAACAAGCACCTGACACCCACATAAAAGTATGCACACCCTGAAACACTGAATGCTGCAGTATTCTAATGATGATCAAACTAAGCCTACCTGGATGTTCCTCTGGCATGGAAACTGCGGCATCCACTTCCATGATATACGGTGTAATGGATGCCTGGGAACTGTTGTGTCTTCCTTGGTTCACCAGGAATTTCTCCATGGCTGAGAGTGGTTGTTTTGTTGCAGGTCCTCCACTGGTGACACCATGATCCCTGACCACATCTGCTGTTCTTCTGTGTGCTGCAGCATTTATCATATCTGTCACACGGTGTTCAACCTGCTCATATGTCCTGCTCTGGGGACCAACGGAATTAACATCATATGGCAGGTCATCCCACAATGCTGCCCGCTGTTCCTTGTTTGGCCTCCCCCTGGACAGTAGAAGTTCATGGTGTTGATGGAGGCCTTGCAGGATTATATCATTCTCATCATCTGTAAAAAGGGCCCCGGCATCTTGCATACATTTTTCCTGAAAGACAACAAAATGGAAACACTTGTCAGGATCACATATGTGGGAATACACTATGCAGAGATACAGCAATAACAGAATGGCTGGCAGTAACCACTGCTTGAGTACACGTCATATTCCAGTGTGCAAACATACTAAGGGTGTGGATGCAAGTAAGATACTAGCAATTGTCATCTATTCCTGTTTGTGCCATGACAGACACTTCTGTATGATCACACACCCAACACAGGAGTCCATTGTAGTGTGGCCTCTAGGGGTAACCCCCCTGATAATTTGTCAAAGCAACAGTGCCAAACAAATAGCAGTGTGCTATTACAACCACCATAAAGGGACATTCCCACAAGACCAGTGTGCCGCATTGACAAAACATTCCAGCTTTGATGTACTCTACATCCTCTGTAGGTGTAACAAGTCTGGAGGTCAATGACATATCATCATTACAGTTCTAAGAAAGTCTTAATGTTGTAATTCCCATTCCTCCTAAGTATATTCACACATATGCATCATGCTGTAAACCAAAGGGTTACATACCTGAAGGAATACAATACTCCTCTGTTGATATGTGCAGATATACAAAGTTTTTGGCAATGTGTTTACTGTGTGAAGAAAGTCTCATACAGAATGATTCCCCAACCAGCAGTTTGCACATGGTTCTCATTAGCAGGTGATTGGCTCTTAACCAATCTGTGGTTCTGAAATGCTAATTGCAGCCAACACAGCTGATTTGCAATATAATCAGCCAATGACATGCAACCACTGAACAAGATATAAGGCCTTCATGCAGATTAGAAGCCCTTTCTGATATGTTGTGCTGGACATTATTGGGGTCCAGATACTATGTCATCACATATAGTACGTCTGTAGCAGCTACTTTTACATACAGATGTGTATGCTATAGGTTGCAGCTGATGCTGCAGGCAATAGGCACAGGCAGAGAGTGTGAACACATTGGAGGACAAGAAGCTGTAAGAGTAAATGTGGAAGCTGTGGCAGTCTTGTTGCAGAGGCAGAGACAGATTGAGGGAACCCATTCCACTGCAAATTAAAGTATATGTTTAAAGTAAGTATGTCAGCCAACGGTATCATTAACAGAGTACTAGGCAAGATGTTTGTTGTGTCCTTGAGCAGCATAGGGGTAAATATAGCATTATGTCAACCATTTGGGCAACTGCCAGGCCATGTGTTACATTATGATAGTCATTTGAAACATATGTGCTGGCAGTCCTTGTTACTAGCAGGACCTACATATGTGTATGTTATTTGTGCAGCTGTGCTAATCTATAATATCATTATGAAATGATTGTGTGCTGCACTCTGATATTAGTGGGCCTCATTTGCATTACCTAAGTTAAAATCCTCTGTGAATGCATATTAATGCATGACCTGACAATTTATGCACTTTATAGTTTTGCTATAGGGATATGTCAGGTGTGTTCCTATCTGCAGGCCTTCTTCCATCAGACATTGCATTTGAAATGCACTATATGGATAAAGAGTGCATGACTCAGTCTTTCATTGATGGGTTCACAATAATGTAATTTAAATGCTACCCACCAATGGATTTGAACCCAGGACCATGTGTGGCAAAAATTACTGTTTTCAAAGCATTTAACAGACAGAGCTACTGAGTCACTTTTACAGCATGTGTATTTGTGAAGCTAAAAGTGCATGCAAACAAACTGGTAACCGAACACAACTATACCAAAGAAACGACTGGAGAACAGCAAACCAAACCAAACTTTAATGATAAAACTGATGGAAACACAAGATGAAATGTTAACCTAGGTTTTGTCCAAACCGTAAGGACTTCATCAGAACAATAATACATGCCTGAACATTCGCTTAAATACCCCCACCCATTAATCAATTATTCAATAATAAACTTGAAACCTTAAATTAACAATACTAATTCATTTAAAACATTTAATAACATTTAAATTACTAAAACATACAACAATTAAACACATGTAAAACATTATATTGTAAACTCTATAAAGTTTCTCTATACAATTCTATAACTATAAATGTGTTAATATAATAACTTATACTATTTTCTACCTAAAATTTGAATTCCAATATAGGAGCGTTGCTAACACTATCATTTATACCAGGAAAATTTTGGGCATCTAACCTTAGTTGCCATTCTAATTCACAGATATCCAAATGTACATCTAATGTCCTTCCCTGGATATCTTGATTGATCTGCTGAATTGCACAGAATTTAAACTGTGTCCCAAAAATTGCCCAATATGTTGAAAAAGGGCATTGGTCATTCTAGAGTATCTAACGTCCAGTAAATGCTCATTCACTTGCTCTGTAAAGCGCCTACAAGTTTTCCTATGTAAAACACAGGACATGCTTCACATTTAGCTAAATAAACAACATTCTGACTGTGGCAATTCAAATGTCTCTGAATAGATATATGGCAGTCATGAACCCTAATACGTAGCCTTGTTTCCATGATGTACTTACAGGTTCTACATCTGCCACATTTGAAATTACTTAATGGTCGACTAGTACTGGCAAGATTACTATGCGACCCCCACTCAAGAATCTCCTTAAATGATCTGTCTCTCCGAAACACAAATTTAGGAGCAGCCCCCATACTTTCATCCACATTTTTGTCCAGCCTTAAGAGACCCCAATTCTTCTGAATGGTCTGTATAAACCATTCAGCATCTTGATTGAAGGTAATAACAAAAAGCATTGCTTCATTTTTCTCTCTGGACAACTTTCATCTACCTCAATTCCCAATCCACCAGCAACACTTTTGGGTACTCCCTTCAAAATGGTCTTATATTCACCAATTTCCCTTTTACGGATAATTTCATCCCTAAAATGTGTGCACAAGGTCTCAGGGTATCCCCTTCTTGTAAACATCCTTATGACAAATTCCAATTCACTAATAAACTCCTGGTCATCATTAACCATTCTGGCAACCCTCACAATCTGACCCTTAACAACAGATCTTTTTTGATGGTGAGGATGCCAACTACTATAATCTAAGAATTGGAAAGTGTAGCCTTTCTGTAAATCCCAGATTTTAAACACATCTGCTCTTTGTCCATCTCCAAATTAACATCCAAATAAGCTATCTTTTCAGCACTATATTCATAAGTAAATCTGAGGAACTCTACAGTGTTATTCATAAACTCCAGAAATGCCTCAAGCTGTTCTACATCTCCTTCCCATACAACGAATATGCCATCCAAAAAGCATGTGTATTGCTTAATACACTTTTTTTTAAAGGCACTGGGAAACACATACTCCTGCTCCCAGAAGGACATTACATAGCTGGCATAAATGGGGGCGCAGGCAGCCCCCACAGACAGTCCGGTAACCTGCTTATAAAAATGTCCTTCAAAATACAAAAAAATATTGTGCAATACTAATTCCATTAGGGTAACAAATACATTGATCTGATCCTGATCATATAACCCTGTCTTATTTAATTGACATTCCAACCAAGTTAATCCCTCCTCATGGGGAATAAAAGAAAATAAATTGCATACATCAACCGTAAGTAATATAGTATTGTCTGTAACAGTAATACTATTTAATTTGTCCAAAAATTCCACGAATCCTTGGTGATGTATGCAAAAGTAGTCAACCCTTTTTGCAAATAATGATCTAAGTACAGGCTTATAAAACAAGTTTTACTCCACTTGCCATCCACTATAGGCATACATTTCACATTATCCAGACCCTTATGCAGTTTTGGTATACCAAAAATACTGCTAACCACTGGATTATTATTTCTCAAAAAGCTATGCTCAGCTTCAGTTATCTGCCCTGAAATAATAAACCATCAATCAAAAGGTCCAATTTCAAATGTGCAATGTTAATTTCATTAATATTACTTTCTTCATAAGCATCTTCTGTTAACATCCCCAGCATAGCATCAATGTATGTAGTCATTCTTATCCATGACTACAGCACCATTACCTTTATCAGGTTTCATTATTCGTATCCCTTTATCATTGACCAATTCACATAATAATTTTTATTTTTTTATTTTATTTTACATTTGTTGACTGGGATAGTCCGACTGGATGCATGTCCATTTTCAGTGGAGGCCCGGGGAGAAAAGCTCCAAAGGTAAGCAGATACAGCATTACATAACACCAGCATTACATATTACAAACAGATTATTTACAGAGATTACATAAGTAAGCAAGTTAAAAAAGTTCCACAGGTTACAGTTAGCCCTGAGCACAAGTCAGGATTAATTTAAATTACACAGTAAACTGGTTAACAGATTTTTACACATTCGAGTTAGCCAGGCTTGATACATTGGCATAGCCAGTTAAGTGACAAATGTTGTTTGAGTCTAGTTTTAAATTGACCTAAGGTGGAAAGTAAGGTAATATCAGCTGGAAGTGAGTTCCAGGATCTACTTACAGCGTTTGCAAAGAGAGAATCACCGGCTGTGTTATTAATTTTGCTAGTCTGAATTAGTAGTTTGTTAGAGGATCGAAGCGGTCTAGGATTGTTATAGGGGGTGATAATATTTTTAAGTGCAGGAGTATTGTCCAGATTATAGAGGATTTTATAGGCCATAATCAGTTGGTTATACTGGATTAGGCTAGGTAGTTCAATTTAGTCTCTTCCACAGTCATATTACTAAAACCATCCTTCATTTTCCTTCTAAAATTATATCCAATTCACATGCCCTTTCTAACAAAGTAATCATATGATTAGCTGGCGGGTTAAATTTGCTAGGCTTGGTTAACATTATATTCACATTTCATGTTTGTTTCAGCAAACCACAGCTTTATATACCTTCCTGGTGAACATTTTAAGGTCAATCAACATTTCAGATACTGCCCCTTTCCTTCCCAGCACAAATGTAAATCCTCTAGATAATAAGTTAGCCTGCTCCACAGTTAACTTATTTTTAGAGTAATTGTATACTTTATCATCTCCATAAGTATTATAAATAACCTCAGGATTACTTAAAAGCTTAAAATCACATATTTCATGCCAACCATCAATAAATTCTTTGAAAATAAAACAATCACCATCATTAACCTGAAAAAACTCAGAAGAAAACTCAGACACTTGTCTATTAGTGATTTTGTTGCCCACCTTGCATGTAATTAACACTAATTTTTGGGTTACATTCTAAACCAGTACCTGTTCCCATGTACCCACAGTCATTGCCCCATTTTTGGCTTACAGTCCCATTTAATACACCAGTTTTGTTGGTGGGCCAATGTCCATCTTTAAAATAACTCCCATTTGGGCTATTGACAGAATAAATGCTCAATTCCAGTAACCCATAATCTAAGGAATCGGCATCATTTTGTCCATACCCTGGCCCATTCAAATAACCATTGTCTAAAATAACATAAAAAATGTCCATAGAGAACACTTCTTGTGTAGCATCAGCAGCCACTACTATACTTTCACACACTTTAACATTGTCTTTCAAGCCATTACCATTAATTATATCAACTATTTGTAAGGCCATACAAATGTTGGTGTCTCGCGCAGTATCAAATGCCATATGTGTGCTTTCACACAGCTAAATGCCATCTTTAATTTAGTTTATATTTTTATCCACGTTGTAATTTTTGTTAACTATGCCGACTCTATTTGGAAGTAAACAGTTATTTAAATCATGACCCATACTCGGGTTATAACTAGATGAAGTACTCACTTGTAAAGAACTATCCTTGGGTATGTTTACCTCCGTTTGGGTTGATACCCATTGTATGTCTTCTGTGGGTAACTCCACATCTTGGGGTAACCACCCTGCTTGACATATTGTCTCTTTTCTTCCCTTCTTGAGTTGTAGCCCTCTTGTCCTTTGTTGCGCAACCTCTCCGAATGCCTGGGCCCTTCCTCTAAAGGGAATTCCACCTGCCGAAAATGGTTAATATCCCTTGGCTGTGATGTCATTGCCATCAGATAATGGATAAACTCTATCACAGGAATCCTCCTCAGTGTCCCTTCTTATTTTGTTAAATTTTCTGTCAAAAATAACCCAACTGTTATCCACACTAACCAGTAAATTGTTGTAGTTAGTGTGGTATTTAAATTTTTCAAAATGCAATCATTTTCACATTCCAAATTGCACATATACTGTTCTATTTTCTGACTGTTGTACTTAACCATGATTTCCATTAATGCAACGCCAGTAACATTAAACAGTTTATGCACTTCTTTCAGCATTTCAGGGTTATTGTCAACACCATTGGGATATTGCTATAACAGTAGCCCCCGTGGAACCAGTCCCAACTCTATGTTCCTTAGGAGGTATCCATTTTCTATTTCTGTTGGAGCACACAGTTCAAATCAAATCTTTGACTGACAGGCAGCAGCAGTCTGGACATTCTAACAATTTGTTTGGAAGTTTGGGTGTTCCCCTTACCCAACTCACCCAGAATATGGAAAGGTGGACATCCAGTGGAGAGACTGTAACCTTGAGTATGGCAAGTAACAGCATTAATGGGGCAAACCTCCCTGGGGATAAGACTATGTTGAATAATACTGAACAATGGAAATGTAATCAACTTAGTTTCCATATTGATATCAATGCTCAAGACAAAGGTAAGGAACTTGTTGCTATGTCCCTTACTGAGCGCTTGAAATCCTTTGAAGCCAAGTTATTTAACATGAAGAAATTGCAGTTAGAAAATGGATACCTCCTAAGGAACATAGAGTTGGGAATGGTTCCACTGGGGCTACGATTATGGCGATATCCCAATGGTGTTGACAATAACCCCTGAAATGCTGAAAGCAGTGCATAAACTGTTTGATGTTACTGGCGTTGCATTAATGGAAGTCATGGTTAACTACAATAGTTAGAAAATAGAACAGTATACGTGCGATTTGGAAAGTGAAAATGATTGCATTTTGAAAGATTTACTGTTTGAGCAATACCACACTAACTACAACAATTTACTGGTTAGTGTGGATAACAGTTGTTGGGTTATTTCTGACAGAAAATTGAACAAAATAAGAAGGGACACTGAGTAGTATTCCTGTGATAGAGTTTATCCATTATCTGGTGGCAATTAGGGTTACCATGGTAACAGAGTGAGAAGAGGAAATGACATCACAGCCAAGGGATATTAACCATTTTCGGCAGGCGGAATTCCCTTTAGAGGAAGGGCCCAGGCATTCGGAGAAGTTGCGCAACAAAGGAAAAATGGGTTACAGCTCAAGAAGGGAAGAGGAGAGAAAATATGTCAAGCAGGGTGCTTTCCCCAAGATGTGGAGTTACCCACAGAGGACATACAATGGGTATCAACCCAAACAGAGGTAAACATACCCAAGAATAGCTCTTTACAAGTGAGTACTTCATCTAGTTATAACCCAAGTATGGGTCATGATTTAAATAACTGTTTACTTCCAAATAGAGTCGGCACGGTTAACAAAAATTAAAAGGTGTACAAAAATATAAACGAAATTAAAGAGGGCATTTATCTGTGTGAAAGCACATATATGGCAGTCGATACTGTGCGAGATGCTGATGTTTGTATGCCCTTACAAATAGTTGATATAATTAATGATAATGGCTTGAAAGACAATGTTAATGTGAGTGAAAGTATAGTAGTGGCTGCTGATGTTACACAAGATGTGTTCTCTATGGACATTTTTGATGTTATTTTAGACAATGGTTATTTGAATGGGCCAAGGTATGGATAAAATGATGCCAATTCCTCAGATGATGGGTTACTGGAATTGACCGTTTATTCTGTCAATAGCCCAAATGGAAGTTATTTTAAAGACGAACATCGGCCCACCAACAAAACTGGTGTATTAAATGAGACTGTAAGCCAAAAATGGGGCAATGACTGTGGGTACATGGGAACAGGTACTGGTTTGGAATGTAACCAAGAGATTAGTGTTAATTACATGCAAGGTGGTATATCTGGCAGCAAAATCACTAATAGACAAGTGACTGAGTTTTTTTTTGAGTTTTTTCAGGTTAATGTTGGTGATTATTTTGTTTTCAAGGAATTTATTGATGGTTTGCATCAAATATGTGATTTTAAGGTTTTAAGTAATCCTGAGGTTATTTATAATACTTATGGAGATTATAAAGTATACAATTACTCTAAAAATAAGTTAACTGTGGAGCATGCTAACTTACTATCTAAAGGATTTATATTTGTGCTAGGAAGGAAAGGGGCAGTATCTGAAAGGTTGATTGACCTTAAAATGTTCACCCAGAAAATGAATATAAAGCTGTGGTTTGTTGAAACAAACACGAAATGTAAATATATGATTACTTTGTTCGAAAGGGCATGAAAATTGGATATAAGGGAGCATTTTAGAAGGAAAATGAGGGATGGTTTTAGTAATATGACTGTGGAAGAGACTAAATTATTATGTGAATTGGCCAATGATAAAGGGATACAAATAATGAAACCTGATAAAGGTAATGGTGCTGTAGTCATGGATAAGAACGACCACATTGATGCTATGTTGGGGATATTAACAGAAGATACTTATGAAGAAAATAGTATTAATGAAATTAACATTGCACATTTGAAATTGGACCTTTTGATTGATGATTTATTATTTCAGGGGCAGATAAATGAAGTTGAACATAGTTTTTTGAGAAATAATAATCCAGTGGTTGGCTGTATTTTTGGTATACCAAAACTGCATAAGTGTTTGGATAATGTGAAATTTAGGCCTATAGTGGATGACAAGCGGAGTAAAACTTGTTTTATAAGCCAGTACTTAGATCATTATTTGAAAAAAGGGTTGACTACTTTTGCATACATCACCAAGGATTTGTGGAATATTTTGGACAAATTTTCCCGACACTTGCAGCAGCTGGAGAGGCCACAAAAAAGTCTCAAGGATAAAGAAGGTCTCAAAACATCTGTGTGCTGCCCGACTGAAAGAACTCCAGCTCTATTCAGTCGCTTACCCTTGCTCAGAGGTGACCTTTTGCCTACATAACATACAAGGCCATGTCAAACCCAGATTGAATGACCTCAAAATCTAAATCTAGATCATCCGAATACAGGGAGAGACCCTTTCGACTAAACCTCGGCTATTAATAGGTGCTGGGATAATAGATTCATCATTCATCACCCAAAGACTCCCTAATAAAATCTAAATATATATGTGGCAGAGAGCACCTCTCTGGCCTTGTTCAAGAGAAATCTTGACCAATGGATGGGAGATCACATATACCCCAGGGATTACCCTCAGTGTCACTGCTCAACAGAGCACAGCAAAATAATGGGTATATACTAAAGGTGGCGTAAGCTGGAAAAAAATGGGCTAGGCTTTAGGGGTGCCCTCTGCCAGATAGCAAGATAGCCTAGTATGAACCTGAAATAGTATTACTGTTACTGACAATACTATATTACTTACGGTTGATGTATGCAATTTATTTTCTGTTATTCCGAATGAGTTTGGTTTAACTTGGTTGGAGTGTCAATTGAATAAGACAGGGTTATATGATCAGGATCAGATCAATGTATTTTTTACCCTAATGGAATTAGTATTGCACAATAATTTTATTTTGAAGAACATTTTTATAAGCAGGTTATCGGAGTGGTTATGCCAACTATGTAATGTCCTTCTGGGAGCAGGAGTATGTGTTTCCCACTGCCTTTAAAAAGTGTATTAAGCAATACACACACCTTTTGGATGAAATATTCATTGTATGAGAGGGAGATGTAGAACAGCTTGAGGCATTTCTAGAGTTTATTAATAATGCTGCAGAGTTCCTCAAATTTACTTATGAATATAGTGCTGAAAAGATATCTTATTTGGATGTTAATTTGGAGATGGACAAACAACAGAGGTGTTTAGAATCTGGGGTATACAGAAAGGCTACCTTTTCCAATTCTTACTTAGATTATAGTAGTCCTCACCATCAAAAAAGATCTATTGTTAAGGGTCAGATGGTGAGGGTTGCCAGAATGGTTAATGATGACCAGGAGTTTATTAGTGAATTGGAATTTATGATAAGAATGTTTATGAGAAGGGGGTACCCCGAGACCTTGTGCACAGATATTAGGGATGAAATTATCCATAAAAGGGAAATTGGTGCATATAAGGCCATTTTGAAGGGAGTACCCAAAAGTGTTGCTGGTGGATTGGGAATTGAGGTAGATGAAAGTTGCCCAGAGAGAAAAAAAATGAAGGAATGCTTTTTGTTATTACCTTTAATCAAGATGCTGAATGGTTTATACAGTTCATGCGGAAGAATTGGGTCTCTTAAGGCTGGACAAAAATGTGGATGAAAGTATGGGGGCCACTCCTAAATTTGTGTTTTGGAGAGACAGATCATTTAAGGAGATTCTTGAGAGGGGGTCACATATTAAACTTGCCAGTGCTAGTCGACCATTAGGTAGTCTCAAATGTGGGAGATGAAGTACTTGTAAGTACATCATGGAAACAGGGCAACGTATTAGGTTTCATGATTGCCATATATCTGTTCAGGGACATTTTAATTGCCACAATCAGAATGTTTTTTTATTTAGCTAAATATGAAGCATGTCCTGTGTTTTACATAGGAAAAACTTGTAGGCACTTTAGAGAGCGAGTGAATGAGAATTTACTGGACATTAGACACTTTAGAATGATCAATGCTCTTGTTCGACATTTTGGGCAATTTTTGGGACACAGTTTCAAATTATGTGTAATTCAGCAGATCAATCAAGATATCAAGGGAAGGACATTAGATGTACATTTGGATATCTGTGAATTAGAATGGCAACTAAGGTTGGATGCCCAAAATTTTCCTGGAATAAATGTTAGTGTTAGCATTGCTCCTATATTGAAATTAAAACACATTTTATGTAGAAAATAGTATAAGTTATTATATCAGCACATTTATATTTATAGAATTTTATAGTAAAACTTTATAGAGTTTACAATATAAAGTTTTACATGTGTGTAATTGTTGTATGTATTAGTAATTTAAATGTTTTTAAATGTTTTAAATGAATTAGTATTGTTGCTTTAAGTTTTCAAGTTTATTATTGAATAATTGGTTAATGGGTGGGGGTATTTAAGGAAATGCTGAGGCATTTATTATTGTTCTGATGAAGTCCTTAAGGTTGGGACGAAACCTAGGTTAACATTTCATCTTGTGTTGCCATCAGTTTTATCATTAAAGTTTGGTTTGGTTTGCTGTTCTCCAGTCGTTTCTTTGGTATAAGTGCATGCATGCAGGCTGTGACATACCTCCCTTACATCCATTATCATCCAGCTTTATTGGGATGTATTTCTCCACCAGAGTCCCAGTTGAACATGTATTTTGCCATTAATGTTTTAGCAGGTGTATTTCTATATGTTGCTTGTAAAAGTGCACATTTACCTGCTATTAAAGACCTCACTTACATCCATTATTCTAGCTTTCTAGTTGTGTAGTCCTGTACCAGACTCCAATTTACACTTCCAGTTTTCCATTACTCTTTCAGCAAGTTTGTGTGATGTGGCATGATGCGCAGCTCTGCTTACACATGCTTGATGACAGTAACTTGCAGTTACTATGTTTTGCTTACAACACCTGTTTTAATTAACAGCTGTGTGGTGTGGCAGGTTAATGCAGTGGTCAGCAGGTGCAGTGGTCTTGAGTTCAAAATAGGGGACAGGTGTACGTTTTGTACATGTTTATTATCATTTAAGACACATATATCAATATAGCTCAATTTAGGTGAGCTTAGCAATGCTGCTTGACACACTGCATTGAGCAGCGTTGTGCAAAAAATCTTTAATGAAAAGAAAAATGGGGAGATAGGACAGTGGTGAAATGGGGTGCAAACAGGGGGAAAAACACAGTGAAAGGCAGGTAGGGATGTGCAGTAAGAGTGTAGGAAAGAACCATAGCTAAACAGCTGTGCACTTTGACAGAATTTGTAGAAACATTTTGGATTGTCACTCCCAGAGAGAGGGATGAGGACAACATAACTGCATTGTCAAGCCAACTGGACCAAAGTATGTGTGTTCGGTGGACATGTGCAAAATGGGAAGCTATGTATGGGATGATATTTTTTTCTTTGGGACTGGTGCCCATTTTTATTTTGTAAGGTGAGACTGGAAATTCGGGAAGGAACATAGGTTTGTGTGGGGGAGGTAAGTTGGGACAAACAACAGAGACAAAACCGCAGACAGGGTTGGTGTTTGACACAAGAGGGAGTGAGCACCTTGGATGGGGAGGTTGTTGTGGAATCCCAGTATCAGGTGCCTCCGCAAGGTAGCAGTATAACTCAATTCCCCACCCATGGGACTGTCAGCACTGCTCCTTCACTGCCCCTGTTGTGGCAGTGCTGGAGGCTGGGTTCCGGTGTGATGCTGCCCCACCAGGGTGGTGAGCATGCCCTCCATATGGTGCAAGTGATGGCCAAAAGTTCAGAAAAACATCCTGTGAACCAATTATGGTAGTTCATCATGGGTGACAAAACCACCCCCACCACCACCGGTCCCAGAGGGGGGCCCAGACCTGGCCTGTGGGGTGGGAACTATCCGATGCCACAGGTAATGCAAGGGCAGCAGAGGTGGCACCACCAGACTGTGTACCAGATGTGCTCGGCCCTGGTTCCACGGCCGGTGGAGCCAAGGTAGTTGGATCACCTGGAACCAGCTTACCTTGTTGTGCTTTAGTAAATTAGATATAAAGATAAGCTAAGGTTAGTAATAACCAAAACAATGTAAGTATTAACATAATGGAACATAATATTGATTAATCCAAATACATATTAAGGTATATTATGTGTAACACAACAATAAATAACATAACAGTTAAGTATGTTAACAGCCAACCGGTATGAAATAACCCATAAGGCCAACATAACAGTTAGTTTAACAGAATATATTAATATTAAATTATCATAATAAATAATATTAATAAATTAAAGAAGATAAGGGGTGGGAAAAGAGAGTAAAACATACCATTAGTGAATATGCAGATTATATTACTACATAGACTACTAATACATAGTTTTACAGGTGTGCAGTGTCAGTACTGAGAACACTGACTTGAATTCTTCTAGAGATAATGTTGCAAGTACATACCTCTCAAGCTGTTAGCTTGGGACAGTATGGGCCAAGCAAAAACAAATGCAGGTACATAACTACACATAACTGTTTCACATACTGTGCTCATACATTACTACTAAGGTGTTCTGTAAATGGATTTGCAAATACATTGCATTCCGGGTAAACATTTATCTGCTAATCAAGGATCAGACATATTGGGCAGTTGTCATTACATTATGAAAAATCATGACAGTTGAGAGGTATGTTTGTGTACATTAAGTAGACTAGACAGCCATTCATGTCTTAGTTGGTTGGCATGGGAGTAGAACCTAAAATATGTGACTTCAGGGGACATGTGCACTTAATACAACAATTCACTGCAGTGACATTAGAACACACATGCAATTAATACAGCCCCACTGCAGTTATTTGCACACATTCCTTATGAAACCGCAACCTTGCTTTACAATTTTTTCTCATTGCTCCTTAGAATTTGTGAATTATACGCATGATATCTGCCCAGAAAGTGGGCTACCTTACCTATATACTTTGTTCCTGGAGTGGGAGGAATAGAGAGCATTATTTGACTGAAAGAGTCCTGAAGACAGCCATGAACCATACTGTGGGCTGTGCAGTATATTTATCAGGCAATTCCTTTTGCATTCTGTATTAATTTCATTTTTAAAGTTGACTGAAGTCACATTAGAACACATATACAGTGAATACAGCCCTACTGCAGTTATTTGCACACATTACATATCAAACCACAATCCTGCTTTAAACTTTATTTCTTATTGTTATTGATATTGTTTATTGCACTACAGTTATCAGAAAATATCTGTACTTACTACACTCACAAAGCATCCTTGCCAGACACCCGGTGTGAGACTGGACATTGTGAGCCCTTTCAGTTGCAGCTGTTGGAAGAGAAGCAAGCCATTATGCATACCAGTTTTGCACAGATTTGGCTTGCATTTTAGTGAGGTAGTAATAGACATACTTACATATCTGTGGGACATACCAGCCCTAGCCTCTTGGACCCAGGTGTCCAAGGTTCCCCTCTTCCTTTGTTTCAGGTCATCATAGTGGTGATGACACTGCTCACCAATGTGGGGGATACCAGTAGCACTGATAAGATCCCTGGCTAACCAATCCCAGGCTTAAGCTTTACATTCTGAGCCCTGTAACAGATGGGTTTTGTAAATCTGGACCAGGAGTCCAGCAAACTCTCTGGACCCCTGCACACCCCACCTCTGCACCTGAAAGTGCACTCCCTCACCAACACTGCCTGGCTTATCAATAGTTTACTATAGACTCCAATGAATGCTGTGAATTCCCGCCTAGTGGCCTTAATATAGGCTGCTTTCCCACCCTTACACATCATAGTGTAACATTAAAAAAAGTGCCGCATTGCTTAGCATTGCACAAACCAGCTTAGTGGAGCTGAGCATCGTGTAAACCTGCACAGCCATATTTTAGGGGATCTTAGCAATGACCAAACATGAATAGCCCTTGACCATGTTTAAGCAGTGCTTAACATTGTGCAGCTTTTCCAAATGTAACAATTTTGCTTTTGAATTAAATCACCCTTTAGGTCACTTTACACATTTCCACAGCAATACATAACCTACATTATGGGAGATGTAAATATTGACTGGGAAAAAATCCTTAACCCTAATCCCACCATAACAATCAACCTATTTAACTTCACTCAACTTACTAACTCCATTACTAGACCTAACAAAATCAACCCCCCCAGGCTCCATACT
Organism: Protopterus annectens; assembly: GCF_019279795.1. NCBI lineage: Eukaryota > Metazoa > Chordata > Ceratodontiformes > Protopteridae > Protopterus > Protopterus annectens. The sequence goes on along the minus strand of NC_056751.1, from coordinate 662,606,659 downwards.
TGACTGGATCCTAGTATCTCATCCTAACAAAGTCATACAATTTGGTGTCATTCCTGACCCATTAGGAGACCACCTCCCTACCTTCACCCTTCAAGCTACACCCACTTCCCCACACTCTCACCAGTACATTCATACTCGTAACCTATCTAACTTTAACCCTACTACTTTCTCTGACTCCCTTAAGCTAACTAACTGTAATCCCCTAAAAACTCTACCATTAGATGCAGCCATTGACTATTTCAATTCAACATTTGTAACTGTCCTCAACTCCCTAGCTCCAATAAGAACAAAAAGAGTTAAAACAAAGACCGCTCCATGGCTCAGCAAAGATATGTAAAAGATTATGCTACAAAGGGATAACACCTGGAAAGCCTACCTCCATATAAACAGCCAGAAATTTTACTTAAATATAAACAGCTGAGAAACCTAGCCAAAAAAAAAAAGTCATTAGAGATAAAAAGTCTTACTACATCAAACTACAAGTAAATCATGCAAAAAACCCCAAACAGTTCTGAAACTCTATTAATTCCCTCCTTAGGCCAGGTACAAAAAACAACCCCTGTCCTGACACCAGCAAATTTGACCTTGAAATTGCCTCACCATTCAATACCTTCTTCATTTCTTCTATTACTGAGCTAACCAAGACCTTTACCAACAATAACTCTCCACCCCTCCCTGCTCAATATTCCCCTCCCTCCTCTCTCCCCTTCTTTCGAACTCAAACCCGTATCCACCAACCTAATAAAGAAACTTCTCTCTAAACTAAAGCCTTGCTTCAATGCCCCTGACATCATTCCTTCCTCCTTCCTAAAAATAGCCTCAGACGCTATTGCTCTGCCTATCAGCATCCTGATCAATAAATCACTACTTGAATCCTATGTACCCAAACTATGGAGTACTGCATTTATTCTTCCACTCCACAAAGGTGGCAAAAACTGTAACATCTCCAATTTCTGCCCCCATAGCCATCCTCTCTCCAATCTCCAAACTTCTTGAAAAATGCATCCACCTGCAGCTCTTGCCATTCCTTACCAAACACCAGCTACTGTCTCCTACCCAACACGGCTTCCGCCCAGGACACAGTACCAACACCGCCCTTCTCTCCTTCTTACATTCTGTCAATTTAGCCCGTGACTCTGGTAATTTAGTATCCTCAGTTCTGCTGGACTTATCTAAAGCTTTTGATACCATCTCCCATACCCACCTTCTAAACCATCTCTCTAATCTCATCCTTTCCCAAAAAACTCTTTCCTGGTTCTCCAGCTATCTTTCAGACAGGTCCCAAGCCATGAAATGAGGCCAGAGCACCTCCACCTTCCTTCCTACCCCCACTGGAGTACCCCAAGGTTCCATACTTGGCCCATTGCTATTCAATATCTTTATTAATGACTTCCACAAAGCAATACCTAATGCCAAAATTGTGCAATACACTGGCGATTCCACTTTGATCTGCTGCGCCACTAACCTAACAGAGCTCCAATTTCTGATACAAACTGCCTTCTCAACCACTGAAAACTGGATGCTCCAAAATCACCTCTCACTAAATGCCAACAAAACTAAGATCCTTCTATTCCCTCCCTCAAAATCCTCCCCTCTTGATAAAAACTCACTTCAAATTACCAGCTTAAACAACTCCACTATCGAGGTCGTACCCTCCACCAAACTTCTTGGTGTCACCATTGATGATCACCTAAAATTTAACACTCATATCCAGCTAAACATCAAGAAAACACACATAAACCTTGGCCTACTTTACAGAAACAAACATTTCCTCTCTCCTACCACCAGACTAACTCTCGCCACAACCTATCTCCTTCCCTCTCTACTGTATGGTGCTCCTCTGCTCACTAATTTATCTTTCACACTTACCTCCAAACTGGAAGTATGTTGCAACAAAATCTCCAGATTTGCCACCAGTGCCAAATCCTCCTCTCATCACTGCACCTCCCCTCACTCATTAAACTCGCTTGAACTCCCCAATCAACTTGACTTTCTCCAAATCATCACAGCCCACAAATTATTGTTCCAACCCACTAACTGCCCTGAACTATCCAATATACTACAACCATATACCCCCCCCTCAGATCCCTTAGATCTACCCGCCAAAACCTGATCACCATTCAAAAACCCAAGTGCCCAGCTGGTCAGATTCTGTTATCCTTTTCCCTAGCTAAAAAATGGAATGCTCTACCCTCCACACTGAGGACCTGTGACAACCTTAATAACTTTAAAACTCAACTTCATTCCTACCTCTATCTAAACAGGAAATGCAACTGTACTCTTCAGCCCATACCTCTCAAGCTCTCCTCCCCCTTTACTCCTGGATAACCATCTTACCTTCCTAACCTTGCTCTCAAATGTAGATCATATATGTAACTAAACAGTAAAATCTAGCTTTTATGCTGTATGCCTGTCTTTTTCTCCTGAACAAAACTGCAATTGTTTGTTTTTTTTTCTTTTTTGAATGCAACCTGTTGTTTGTAATGCAAACTGTCTTTGAAATTATTCATGTAAGTAAACTTTGTGTTGTGGAGCTTTTCTCCCTGGGCCTCCACTGAAAACAGGCCCCCCAAGCCAGTTGACCTCCCCGGTCATCAAACTGGAATAAATAAATAAAGAAATAAATGTAAAAAGTTATGACTGCTGAGGGCTTGAACGCAGGACCTACTACACTTTAGGCCATGACTCTAGTAATTTAGTTACTTGAATAGTGAGAAAAATAGTATACCTTCAAATATACTACTAAGCTACCTGTTAGCGTTGCTAAGCACCAAGCAGGGCCAAACAAACTGCCATTCAAAAAAATAAAATACAAACGCATAAACAAAAACACATAATTAATCACATTCTGTTTCTAATTTTAGATGTCTGACAGATGTCCACACTGCGCCGCATAAATGGACATTAAAAGAAAGTAAAATAAATAATTAATTACATCTGGTTTCTATTTTTAGATGTTTGGCAGGTGTCAGCTATGTATGTGTAAGTGCAGCTTGGCACTGTTGCACTCCGCGCTATGCAAACGGGCATTAAAAAACTTTTTTTTTTAAAAAGTATTAAGATTTAGACATATTTCTATACTAGTAGGGTATATTGCAGGGATACTTATCCTGTACATGACATCTGTCCAAGAATTCCCTGGACAATCCACAACCACTGGACAGTGTCTACACTACTGCCTACATGGATTCTACATCCATGTTACTATGATTTCCCTCGGCAGAGCACCATGTTTAACCAGGAAAACTACTCATGTACCAACACCTTTGCCCAATGGTTCTTGGAATTCGTGAATTCCAATGCCCTTGATCAACTGATCCATAGTCCCACCAGTGGCTCCAATATCCTAGACCTGGTCATTACCAACATGGGAAATCGATGCTCCACATCTATGGTCACCTCATCGTTGGTCAGGTCTGACCATAAGCTAATCACCCTTGACATCCACATCCCTCCCCCACCCTGCAGTAAGGAAACCTCCGTAAAAAACTTCTCCAAAGCCAACGTCATGCTACTCAAGTCAGAAGTGACAAACTTTATGACACCCATGCAGATGGGCACTGAAAGTTCGACTGCGGAATCCTACACTAAGGCACTGTATGAGCACATCCACTCATGCATGAATCGTGCCATCACAAATAGAACCAAGACATTCTCCTCCAAAAATAGGAAGCCAATCTGGTGGTCCCCTGCCATAAACAAACTTTACAACAAAAGGAAGAAACTGTTGCAGAAAAGAGGAAAACCCCAGGATGCAAAAAACTCCCTTCCCAGCCTCAGTAAGAAGCTGAGATCCCTCATAAAATCCTCCAAAGCTAGTTATGAAAATAAAATTGCCTAAGATTCCAAAGACAACCACAAGGCATTCTATAGCTATGTCAAGAATCTAAATGGCAATGCTCAGATCTGCTCTGAGCTACAACAGAATGGCATTAAATATACTGATCCCAAGGATATTGCCAATATCTTGGCAGATCGATTTAGTGCCAACTTCACCCCCCTCTCACCCCCTAAAGGGCCCATCTCAGTATCAAAAGATTGCCAAATTTTGGTAATAATGGCCACACAGGTAAAAAACACACTCTCCAAAGCTAAGAATACAGCATCCATGGGACCAGACAACATCCCGGGCTGTGTACTACATGAACTACAAAATGAACTGGCACCTCACCCCAAGTGCCATGTTTAATCATAGCCTCACTTCAGGCTGTGTGCCCACTGAGTGGTGCACAGCTACAGTTATCCCACTCCACAAGGGGGGATCCACCTTGGATCCTGGGAACTACTGTCCCATCAGTCTGACGAGCCTGATCTGCAAGGCCATGGAACGTTTTATCATGGAACTTATAAACAAAAACATTGGCAACCTTCAAACACTGGACCCCACCCAGTTTGGGTTTGTGAAGGGCCGATCTTGTCTTCTGAATCTGATTAACTTCTTTGAATCAGTCTTCAGAGGTGTGGACGAGGGTAAGGAGGTCCACACAGCCTATCTGGACCTCGCTAAGGCCTTCAACACCATCCCCCACTCTGGAATCATAGATAAACTTACTAAGCTGGGCATTAATCCCTACTTCACTCGATGGGTTGCCAACTGGCATACTGACAGAACCCACACTGTAAAAGTATCCAACTTCAAATCCAGCTACAGACAAGTGAAGCACATCAGGGTTCAGTCCTGGGACTGCTCTTGTTTGTCATCTACTTCTCTGAAGTACAGGCCAACAGTAAGGGACTCTGGCTAACAAAGTTCACAGATGACTGCAAACTGGGAGCCATTATTGAATCCCCAAATGATGTGGATATTCTACTAAAGGGCCTTAAAGAAACAGATGTTTGGTGCCAGAGCCATGGGCTCAAGCTCAATGCCAAGAAATGTACAGTTATCCCCTTTGAGAAAAAACATGTACCCATGAATTACCACATAGGTGGCAGTACACTAAACACTGAAAGTGTGATAAGAGACTTAGGGACAGAGGTGGACAGTGGTCTCACCTTCAATAACCACATTGCCACAACAGTCAGGAAATCCTTCTATGTGACACACCTCATCACTAAGGGCTTTTCATCCAGAAAAACGAGGTCAGTGTCCCACAGTACGCATATCTCATTAGACCCATTATAGAATACAACGCCCCATTTGCTATGTACCTCTCAAGACATTTGCAACAACTGGAAAGGCTGCAGAAATACCTCACTAAAAAACACAGGCCTAAAGCAGATGCTCTATGCTGACCATCTAAAAAAAAACTCCAGCTATACTCTGTCGCATATCGTCTACTCAGAGGTGATCTCTGCTTAACATACAAGGCCATGTCAAACCCAGAGCTGTTGGACATACTACACTTAAAGAAATCCCAATCCCTCAGAGCCACATGCTCCAGGGATCTAAACCTTGTCATCACAATGAACAAAACATGCTGGAAGGATAGGTAAAGGACCGAGAGACTCCCCAGACTCTGGAATAGACTGCCCATACATGTCAAGTAGAGTGCCTCTTTGGCTCTCTTCAAAAACAACCTTGATGATTGGATGGGTGATAGGAAATTCACCCCGGGGATCATGTCAGTCACCCTGCTAGATAGGGGTCCAGTGAAGTAAATATTGTGGAAAGAAATAACCAGGGAATTGTTATGGCTAGGCTTGTATAGGCCCTAGGGCTGATAGCCTAGTACCAACCTATGAACCTATGAACTTATAATATGCATGGCAGTCTGCTGAGAGGGAACCATGGCCATCTACATGGGTACATTCTGTGTAGGCTCTACACATAGCCTACACAGATTTTATTGAATTCTGGGGATAGTCTTTTCCAAAATACTATAATATATTATCGTACACATAAACCCCAAAATATTTTTTTAAACTTTCACAAACAAATTTTCATATCTTGAAAACTATGCACTCTAGTTATATACTGTTAGAACATTTTTGTTAACCAGACATAATCTTTCACATGAAGAGAAGAAATTCCTCTATAAGTGCATGTTTATTAAGATATTTACAGACATATGAAAACATATGCTTAATTGTATAATTAGCAAAACATATTGCTTACAGTACAAATATCACAGACAGCTTTCATCAACATCATCTAAGGTTTCACCTAATGTCATGCAACAGTTTGTAAGTCACTCGTTTTTTTGAGTATTAAGTGCTTATGGAAATATTTCTTATTTTCATAATTACTAGCAAACAACTAGCGATATTTCCAGTATAGCACAATATAAATCTGCATTGACAGTGAACTGACCTGTCTCCTCCACATTAGTGTTTTGTACCATACACCCCAATAATTTGTAGGTCTCTTAGTTATAAAAATATGAACGTAAATTTGAAGATATGAATATTAAGTGACAAACAAGGATTAATTTCTCCACTGCAGGCATCCTAGACTAACAGTCTTGGTGTCATTTTTGTTAATAGCGCCTTGCCCTTTTTAATACTCCTACTATTAGCTGGTAAGTCACTTAGTTAAGAAAGCCAAACCAAAAAAAGTTCAGGACACCATAAGGTGATATGGATGTGAACTGGTAGTAAACAAAAAAGGCACTTTAGACTGGTGTAAATTAAGGTAAAAACCTTACTGAAATCACAAATTCATTTAGTGACCTGGTAAAATCCCCTTATTTACTGGCTCACATGAGGTGGAAGGGTAACATGGTGCTTTTTACCACTGTCTATTCACACATTTTTGGTATTTCTGACCAATATACCTTCTGCAGCCTCAGTACTCTTTACATTACTTGGCCGTTCCTGATGCTGGTGTTGTTAAGGAGATGACCTAGATTACTATTCTGATGAATTTCCTGTTGACAAAGAAACAAAAGCATTTAATGTTTTAAAACATTAATGAGGTGTGGAGTATGGAAAGGCATCTTTTTTGGGGGGGGATTAATATCCGCATGCACATATTCGGTACAGGAAGATATTACTCTTTTCTGGGTGTTCACAAGTATTCTGTGTTTGTGTGGTCATGGAAGTTGTATCACAAGTACTCTACACTTGTGTGGTCATGCAGGTTGTTTCACAAGTACTCTATACTTGTGTGGACATAGGGTTTATATCAGAAGTACTCTATACTTGTGTGGTCATGGAGTTTGTTTCACAAGTACTCTACACTTGTGTGGTCATAGAGTGTGTTTAACAAGTACTCTACACTTGTGTGGTCATGGAGTTTGTATCACACTACTCTATACTTGTGTGGTCACGGAGTTTGTTTCACAAGTACACTCTGCTTGTGCGGTCATGGAGTTTGTATCACAGGTACTCTGTACTTTGGTGATGGAGTTTGTTTCACAAGTACTCTACACTTGTGTGGTACTAGAGTTTGTATCACAGCTACTCTGTGTGGTCATGAAGTTTGTTTCACAAGTACTCTACACTTGTGTGGTCATAGAGTTTATTTCACAAGTACTTTATACTTGTGTGGTCATAGAATTTGCATCACAAGTACTCTATACTTGTGTGGTAATGGACTTTGTATATTTCACTAAATGAAGTTTGGTGTGAAAAAAAAACTTTTGTGCTCTGTTTTGTCTGATCTAATGTTAATCGTTAACTGTATGATTTTCTATGACAAATGCTTGTATTTCAGTTATACAGGATCCAAACTGTGCATTTAGTTATAAAGGATACAAATGGTTATTCTTTTGCCATAGATTCCTTTAAACTACTGGAAACACAAAATACAGGCCCAGTAGGGTTTATAGAAATATGTGGCTTTTTATTAAAGAAAAAGTGGGTCTGTTTCTTGGTACTTTCCTTTTCAAAATGGAATACAATCCCCCACGCAGACTATAACACACCTTCCTTGAATACAACCTTTTATTTATTTAATATTTGTTAACTGGGAAAGTCCGACTTGGAACAAAGCCAATTTTCAGCAGGGGCCTGGGGAGAAATGCTCCAGATGCATGCCTTTGTAACTTGGGAGGAAACAAGAGTACCAGGAAGAAACCCACACGAATGTCATGCAGACTCTGCACAGAAGGCACCCCAGTCGAGAATTGAACCGGAGAGCCTCTTGCTGTGAGGTGACAACACTACCACTGCGCCATCCAAAACCTTAGAATACAGTCCATTAAAGCAGTTTTGAGATGATACCCACAGAGTAGATTTAAGTCAAGATCACAGTATTTCTCATTTATTTGTCCAAACTAAGGAATCTTTCTCTCATGTCTGAGAAGATTCTCTAAATTTAAACAGTTCTGAAGTTGGCTACTGCAGGACCTTACTGATCTTAATGTTGTTTCATCCAAGGTCACTGTTACCTGACTAACTCACTGACTTGCTCATGTCTTCTTGATTGATGGAATTTCAAGTTAAATCTGGTATTTCCATCATTGTTAAATGCCACCCATTTTGTAAACTCTGTCCTGTATGTGTCTTGAATGGTCTTCAAATGTTAGTGTACTTGAGAAGCTGAGACAGGACTACAATGAGACCGGTTGTAAATATGACTTGTCCTATGTCTTGAATGCTGAAACTAAATTGTACTATCAATATATGCACATGTTGTTTGATTAACTGTGCTTTTATACCTGGGTTATGGCTGGAATGGATTCATTTTTGATCAATATGTTGCTTCTGTCAACAAATTATACCTAAAAATGAATAAATAAATAAATGAATGAATAAACAACTGACTTATTATTCAGAAATGGTGAATGCTTCTCAAACAACCTGATGGCAGAAACAAGTAAATTATTTCCACCACTGAAAATAATTTACTTACGCTAGCTTTCAGTTTATGTTGCCCTAACATAGACATATATTCATTACAGTATATATAGACTGGTATATATATATATATATATATATATATATATATATATATATAATATGAATTGTTTGTCAGTAAAATTATTCTGCTGATACAGTTTATTGGAACCTATACTGAATGTAAATTTGCTAAATAATTTTTTTTAGGTTTACCTTCAGTCAGTTATTCGTTCTGCAGCTGAAGATGTCACTGTCCAATTTGCAGTATTGAAAAATGGGAGTGCTTTATTGGCTTCAGATACTATAGCGGTGCTTAGCAAACTTCCCAACTTTGTAGAGGAGTTAGCTAAAAACATGAATTATCAGGTAGGTGAAGATGATTTCATATTGATGTATATGCCTGTAGGTTCATATGCCTGTTTTGAAACACTGCATTTTATTATTGGCTTCTACTATGAGTAGATGAAAACAAATAGACAGAGGTCTGGAATCCCTGAGTTGGATTTGCAAAACAAAAAAAAACTGCTGGGAAACATTGTTTTTAGGTATTCTTTGCAGGGAGAAAAGCCTCTGTGTACCCAATGATGTGGGTGGAAAGTTCCCCACACTCCTTGTACTTATATATACCAACTGGACAGTCACACCAACTTGAAAAGGGGAATTCCCCACAAAGGGGATTCACTTCTGGTACAAATCACTGACAGTAATTTCCTATGGAGGAACTTCTTTAATGGGTTGAAGCTCTGGTAATTGAAGCTCAAGCATCTTCATCAACTAGTAGGTTGCCCCTACTATTATAATTTCATTGAAACAAATGCAGCCTTTATTCCAGCAAAACCAAATCTATTTCAAAACACACATTTACTCTCTTGGTACTTTACTATTCGAACTGGTATGCATAGAATGATGGCCTTTGCATATTTCTTTGTGAAAATTACTATTTTCAACTGTTAAATTTATTGCTTTAGAAAGATTATTGTTTTGATAATATGGTTAAAATTTGAAAAATTTTCCGAAAATGAAATGTTATTATCTGTTTCTCTGGATTTCAACTGATAGTGGAAACAGCAGTAAACTATATTTAAGATCCTATGGGAGGTTACTGATTCTCAAAAGTCAATTTTATTACTGTCTGTTCTGTTCATGTTTGTGTTTTCTCCCTGCATAGAGTGTTCAAGCTGAAATTTTAATATACAATGCATATTTTAGACAGTGCTGACAACAGCTATAATTTGTATCACAAATTGTAGCAATCACGCTTTTCATAGAGTGCCAACTTTAATATAAAATCTGATCCGCACTAGTATTATCCTAACATTAAAAAGAAATCTGAGTGTCTCACTGCTTTAACAATATCTCCTTTGGTTATATTTGGTAAAGAAAATTTATGAGGACATGAAATTATTACATTTAGGTTTTTTTCAACTTGTTTTTTGATGTTATTGAATTTATTTATTTTAGCTTGTACACTGATCACAATAGACCATTTGCATGCACAGCCTGGGTGAAGAAATTCACAGACATTAAAACAGCAAAATTCACAAATGTAGAGTAATCAGAGAAGTCAGGTAACCCCATAGGCAATTGAAACAATATATAAATATTAGCAGATTAGAAAAACAAATGCGAGTTCATTTTAGTAATAAATTTGAGAGGAAAGAAGCAGGTGAGAACAGTGGGTCAAAGTTGAAGTGATGCAAGTGAGTGGGAGTTAAGTTGTGTGTCAGGTTGAAAAGCCCTTGCAGTCAGATATTTGATGGAAGTGTTTTTTAAATTGTGCTCTGAACATGATGAAAGAGGAGACTTGTTTTAGGTGAGGGAGAGAGATTGAGGTAGTTAATTGAGAGGGGTTGTGGAGGTTGTAGGGTGTGGTTTTATTAAGGGGGTTGACAACAAGAGGTGGGAAGACACCTGGTTGAAGTAGATTGAAAAGAAGAGACACTAGGAAGCAACTCAAATCTGTAGAAGATTGATAGTTGATTGGCTTTGGAGAGGGTAATGCAGTAGTGTTCTGGGGGGGGGGGTTTGGAAATGAATTAGAAGATTTTGTTATTAATGGAATGTAGAGTTGATGAGCTTTTTAAAGGCTATGGCTATGATGGGAAGTCCATATTCAAGTTGAGCAAGGAGGAGTCCTTTGCCTATTGCAGCTGTAGCTGATCTGGAGAGAAAGGGTGATATTTTCCAGGGCCAGAATAAAAGAGACTAGATATTTCTCCTGATGTGAAGTGAAGTGACTGTTCTAGCCAAAAACTGAAGTGTTTAAAGGATGTAGTTGTTTGTATTGGAAAACCATGGAGATCTGCAATATTGAGATTTTTAGGAACTTTTTTTTAGCTTTTATGAGGTTACAAGAATTAGGGAAGTGGAGGTCAGACTGAAGCTAGGTTTGAATAGCTAAATGTGAGGGACTGGATCGAAGAATAACAATGTCATCTGCATAAAGCATGATAGAAAGTGTAGGGAGATCAGAGTGTGGTTTGTTAATAAAGATCGAAAACATCAGTGGGATGAGTATAGATCCCTGGGGCACTCCTCTAGTAAGGGGTGCTGGAGGTGATAGGTGATATGAATGAGCCAGCTTTGACTCTGAAACACCTATCTGTTAAGAAATGTTGGAATCAGGTGACAGTACTGGGGCTAATTCAGATTTCATGGAGGGAGTGAAATAACAGGAAGATGTAAATAATATAAAAAGCTTTGTCAAGGTTAATAAAGAGCACTCCAAAAAGGTTTCCTTAATCCATGTTGAGAAGGATGTCATCTGTAAGTGACTATAGTGCTGTCATTGTGCTGTGACCAGCCTAGAACCTCTTCTGTTTAAGAATGAAGAGGTGGTACTGTCAGATGTACTCTAAGTACAGGGTTGGTTTTAATAACTGCTTTAGTGCTGTGCCTGCTTGGTTTAAAGTACAGTCTCTAATACCGATAAATGCCAAATTTTGTGTTTTGGAAAACAAAACTTGGGTTCATCTTTTAGTTTAAGATCAGTTGATCTAATAGTTAGATGCAACTATAAAGGTCTTGGGGGTCACAGTGTATATTAACTACAAATTTAGAACACAAGCTCAGATATTTAAATTCAAAATCATGAAACCTACAAAATTAATGTTTAAATACTTTATTTCTCTAGAGATCAGTTTTATGAAAAAAATATTTACTGATCACGTGAAGCACATCACTGAGTATAACTCTTTGTTTTGTGTGAATAGTAAGATAAAAATAGGTCTTTTAGACAGTATACAGTTTAAGTTTCCAAAATGACTAGGTGGAATTAAAACTCTTAAATAAAACATAAGACTGGAGCAAATTGTATTATATTCTGTTATAGGTTCATAGGTTAGTACTAGATTATCTGCCCTTGTGGGCCATTTTAAGCCTAACCAGTTTCCCTTTGTGTGCTCAACATAACCTATCCCATTTAGCTTTTGGTTTACCCGTTCCATGGTCAATAATTATATATTACCCCTAATGTGAATAACTATGATCATGCTACAGATAATTTGAGGGGACCCATGCATGGGACAAGGCATTTAGGAGCTGCCTCTGGCCATTAGTAGTACAGGGGGCAGTTGTGCGGTAAATTTTCTTTTTCCCATCCATAGATCCAAGTTGTGCTTGAATATGGACAGTGAGAAGCTTTGTTTTATGAGGTTGGGAAGCCTGTTCCAGAGCAGATGTATCCTCTGCAGAATATACCTGTCTCTCCAAAACATTATGTTGATGTTGCAGAAAAGGTTTAGATCCCTAGACCGAGTATTTCTGATGTCATTTGACTTGCTGATATGTAGTTAATCCATCAGTATTGGGTTGGAGAATGCCTTGTATGCCAGACACAGGTCACCTTTTAGTAGTCTGAAGGATGCTGAGTATAGTGACAAGGCTTTGAGTCAGTCTATATAGGGGATGTTGTTTAGGCCTTGTATCCTTTGAGTATGATACCTCTGTGGACATTCCAGTTTTTGCATACATCTGAAGAGATACATGCCAAAGGGGGCATTATGTTGAATAATTGGCATAGTGAGGGCTAAGTAAAGGGGACAATGACATCCCTAGATCTAGACACAATCCCTTTGTTTATAAGCTTTGCAATCTAGAAGGACTTTCTTACAACAATGGACACGTGTTGGTCAGAAATTAAGTCATTGTCCACACAAGTTCTCAAATCCCGAACAACTGGGTTAACTCTTACGGGCATATTGTTAATGTGGTATTTCCTTTGGATAGATGACTTCCCAAAGGATACAATAATGCACCTTTTGGCTTTTAGTTTCAGTCCATGATTTTGGCATCAGTTGTTTATTTGGACAAACATTCCTGCAGGATGGCTAAATCATTTAGAGATTTAATGATGGCTCCTAGCTTGTAGTCATCTGCAAACATAGTCAGCCAGAGCCCTTTGGTATTGGCTTTTACTTCAGATGGGTAGATGCCTAACAGAAGAGGTCCTAGAGCAGAACCTTGGGGGACTGCATTGGTGATTGGCCTCTTTGTGGAGGCAACTTCTCCAATTTTGTTTTCCTGCATCCTATCTGTGAGGTAGTTGGCAATCCAGTGGGTGATACAGGGGTTTATTCCCAGTCAAAAGCTTTGGCCAGGACAAGATATGTTGTGTGTACCATTTTGCCTTCATCCATCGCTTTGGTTACCTCTTCAAAAAAATCCACCAGTTAGAGTAAGCATGACCTACCCTTGATGAATTCAAACTGAGATGGTTCCAGTGTTTGGAGGTGTCCTATGTCCTGATCAATTAATTCTGTGTTAAGTCTTTCTATGGCTTTACATATGAGGCTGATCAGACTTATGGATTTCTGCAAGGTCCTCCCTTGTGCAGGGGAATGCATGGCTTTACATATCACTATATATAGTAATGTTTTTCAGTTCAGAGCAAATAATTTGCACATTACAATCTCTGAAGTGTATGATATTTCTATTATAGGAGAACTTTAATTTGCTTTGGTTTGACATTCACTTCCCAAAAGTAATGTGCAACATAGCTGGAATACTTACTAAGCCCAAGTCTGTAGTAGCAGCTCAGAGATTTCTACTTATCTCCAAGATACAGAGATCTCAAAATAAGTATGTGTGTGTGTGTGTGTGTGTGTGTGTGTGTGTGTGTGTGTGTGTGTGTGTGTGTGTGTATGTGTCTGTGTGTGTGTCTGTGAGTGCGCGTGTGTGTGTCTGTATATGTATATATATATATATGTATATATATGTATATATATATATATATATATATATATATATATATATACATATATATATATATACATATATATATATATATATATATATATATATGTATACATACATACATATATATAAATATAAATATGAATCTAGTGGGCCTGATCAAAGCATGTAATCATCAACAAGGTTCAACATCGACAACACTAAGGTTGACACAGTTCTGTGCATATTGCAAGGATTAACCTCAGACTATGCTCTGATTTTGCACAATCCCTGGTGAAAGGGCATATTCCCCTACCCCAGGGACTGTCGATCTTGTACATCTGTCTACCATGATATGCAGACAATATAGAAGTCAATTAAAGCTGAAATTGAGCAATGCCAGTATATATCTGGCAGTACTGAATTTTGACAACTCTAGGTTTAGATGACATTGGTATAGTCAATAAACTTTGGTCAGCATCACATATGGTTGACAGGTAGGTAAGATCGTACAATTCTCAGAGATGGGAAATATGCAGTTTTCCCAACATTCTGCAATCTCAGAGTTAGTATATATAATTAGCAGAGTGTGTGGGAGGTTTAATTTTTGTTTTTAGTGTAAAATTTTGCATGCAGTGAGATTATTGCTCAGGTCATATGTAGTAGCGTGATCACATTCACATTGTTGATGTTTTGTGGTGGACATTTTGACAATCGACATTTGGATGTTTTGATGATAATCATTACACCTGTGTGTGTGTGTGTGTGTGTGTGTGTGTATACACACACACACACACACACACACACACACACGTTATAGTTTTACAATATGTTTCAAGTTTCACCAATTTCTTTACAACTTGCACATTACTGTTTACATCTATGAGTATCAAACAACAGTGTGTTAAGTTTTACTAATGCAGCCTTATTACAGAGAACCTACAAATTCACTTAAAGATACAGAGTAATACATTTAAGGAGGCAGAGCTAGCAGATGCCTCAGAAATGCAATAAGTTGTGTAAAAGAAAATGTGCCTCAAAAAAGGAAAGGGTCTTTAGACCACTGTCCCTTCCAGGTTTACAGATGTATGCATATGTAACTTTATTCTGAAAAAGTCTTTGTGCTCTGAGTTATAGAAGCAGTTCTGATATGTAGTAATGCTGACTTGCTTATATCCTAATTATAAGCATAATATAGTATCAATATGCTATGCCATGCTTTTGACTGTAGAGGGTGCTGTTGAACCTTTAGACAATGTCAAGAAATGGACAAAAATCTCTGCTGTAATGGATTAAAATAACTGGTGCTGTAAATGAAATGGGTTCTGTTAAGGTTTATGTACCCCGTCCCATTGACATCTTCCCGATGTTCCTGTAAGAGGCAAGATTTGAAATAACTAGAATGTAAGGGTAGTTTCGCACATAACTTCCTAAGAGCATCATTTTACCCATCATTTGTTGTAGGTGTGGAAATTTATGTGACAAAATGTATATGGCCATTGCTATATCTAAGAATCGCTTGCAATGGCATCAAAAATCAATATTTTCATTGAATATGATAGAGGGAAAAAGTGAAGCCACATTGCTGGTAAATACCTGTTGGAGCAAGTGCAGATCAGTCTGTTCTAATTTGTCTAAGGTCTAAAACAGAAATTAACAAAAGTGACACAGCAGCAAAAGTGAGGTGAAATAATTCAGTTCTGCTCCTGATTACTGATTAAAACTGTAATTAAATTAGGATTAACAAATATTATGTAAAGGTTTATGGTTTCTTAAAGCAGCTATGCTGAAATATACAGATATGTTATAAGCAGTTATTCAAGGCCTATTAAGTTGTGCTGAGGGTGTGCATAGATGCCATAAGAAGTGTTTCATAAATCATGCTTTCTTGGTTATATGATTATGCAAAAATATTATATATTATTATATTATATTAATCCATGTGTCTACTAAAATCACAGATCAGCTTTCTTGTTAATCTGTAGTGGCTGCACATCATAAGGCTGCTTAACCTATCTTGTCTACAAAGAAGCAACAAGTTACAGAAAGTCTTGAGTGATGTGCACATGTTAATTAGAATATAAAGGCTATAAACTGAGCTCTCAAAGAAATAAGGTTGATGATAGACATTAAATGCCCAGGAATACTCAACGTTGATGTTTTCTGGAAACTTCCTGTTTAAAACATACACAAGCATTACTTTTTCTATCTTTCCAGGCTTAGAAACTGTAAAATACAAGTTCAGCTCTTTCCGGTGTTCCTTAGTTTCTGTCATAGCTGATCTAGCAATGGTGTGACGGTTTAGAGGAATTATTTACACCTGTGGCCCAAACCTTATTCTTTATGTTATCAAGTCTAAAGGCAAGGGAAGGACCAGATGTATAGGGATAGATGAGGACAGACGTTCACAAGGAGTAACTGTGGAGTCTAAATAAAATGGCAATGTGAAGTATGTAAAATGCCTTAGCTGGGTCTTAACCCTCTGCTCTTCAAAAACCCCATTGTGTTAAGCTGTTACCCATACATCTGAAGAAGCCCGAATATACCTCTCACTATGCAAATGATTGTATTTCAGTCCACAGCAAATACTTGCACATTACAGTCACTCAGGTGTATGGCATGTCTGTTATACTGCAGCAAGGCTGGACTTTGAAGAATATCTGTTCAGCACTCACAAATGCAAAAATAATGTGTAACATGGTTGGCATAAGTCCAAGGTTGCAGTAAGACAAAGAATTCCCCTTTCCTTCTAAGTGGACAGAACTCAAAGTTAGTGTGTATGTATGTGCGCGTGCGTGTGTGTGTGTGTGTGTGTGTGTGTGTGTGTGCGCGTGTGCGTGTATGTGTGTATGTATGTGTGTGTGTGTGTGTGTGTCTGTATGTGCACGCGTGTGTGTGTGTGTGTGTGTATGTATCTGCGTGTGTGTATGTATATGTGTGTGTGTATGTATGTATGTGTGTGTGTGTGTATGTGTGTGTGTGTGTGTGTGTGTGTGTGTATGTGTGTGTGTGTGTGTGTGTGTGTGTGTGTGTGTGTGTGTGTGTGTGTGTGTGTGTGTGTGTGCGTGTGTGTGTATGTATGTGTGTGTGTGTGTGTGTGTGTGTGTATGTATGTGCGTGTGTGTGTGTGTGTGTGTGTGTGTGTGTGTGTGTGTGTGTGTGTGTGTGTGTGTGTGTGTGTGTGTGTGCATGTATGTGTGTGTGTGTGTGTTTGTACTAGGCATCTGAAAAATGAGTTAGAAGGAAAGATGATCAGTTTGAATTAGTCCCACTAGAGAGGGTAACTGACGGCTGTTTATTGGCATGTACAGAGAACTGTATCGTATATATAAGGAGATGGATAAGGTCCAAGTCACACTTTGTCTTGCTGATTAATGGATGGCCGTGCTTGAAAACAATGTAAATCAGCAACATAGTGAGATCAGTAAAATAAACTTCATTACTAAAACCCTGAAAGGCAGTTAAGAAGATCATGGCAGCAAGGCCAGAAGAGGTCACATTTCTTTCATTAGCTTGTCAACTTCTAGAAGGGGTAGAAGGCCCCAGGCCACTGAAAGACGTAGGAATATGGCTAAAACAGTAAATGGGAAATGATTCAAAAGCTGCTGCTGAGATGGACCAGGCACACCAAATAGACAAAACCTTTGCCACTAGCCTAAAGTCAAGGAAGGAATAGCTGGCAAAGCAGGCAGCATTTCAAAAGAACATGTGATGAATGGGACTATTATAAAGGGCTTTACTACATCAGAAAAGATTACAGCTGTTGCCGGTAGTCTAGTATATGCAGTGAAAAGCACCTCTCACTTCTCATCTGATGGTTCTGATGAAGCTTGCCGTGGAGCAAGTGAAAGCGCTTAACCGTTGGTTTTAACTGTTGGTTTTGTTATAATAAATCACTTTCATTCACTGTTGACCATTGCAGTGATTTTTCATCTATTTTGTTGTAACTATTTTAACGGAATTCAGCGTCTCAAGACACGGAGGTAATAAGAGTTCTTCTCTGGTTGTTGGTTTTATATGACATGGTGGATAGCTAGCTGGCTTGCAGACAGGACCTAGGAAGTTAGAACAGGGAGTTCACCTCTATAAAGAGGTCAGTTATAAGCAGAGTCCTTCAGGAATTGGTCCTGAGACTGCTCCTATTTGGCTTTTACTTCTCTGAAGTCAATGCCAATATCAGTAGCTTCTGGATGACTAAATTTGCAGATGAATGCAAATTAGGAGCTGTCATTGAATCACCCACTGACACAAATGTTCTCCAGTAGGGGGTGACACAGACAAACAACTAGTGTCAGAGCCATAGACTAAAACTAAATGCCAAGAAATGCATAGTAGTACCCTTCAGGAAGTCACCACACCCCTAAGAGTTGACCCAGTAGTCAGAGACCTAGGGACACACATGGCCAGTAATTTAGCCTTTGACCATCATGTGTCTACAGTGGTGAGGAAATCATTCTTTGTTGTGCAACTTATAAACAAAGGTATGACATCTAAGTCCAATGAAGTCATCACTCCACTATATTTGTCATTCACCAGACCTATCATTGAGTACAATGCCCTCTTTGGTATGTACAGAAACAGGCATATACTGCAATTGGAATATCCATAGAAGTTCCTCACTAAAATAATACAGGATATAAGTAACATGTCCTGTGCAGACCACCTCAAGGCCCTATCCCTGTATTCTGTCTCTTACAACCTCTTGAGGGGATATCTATGCCTGGCATACAAGGCATTGTCAGACCTCACTCTGATGGACCTCCTGCATATCAGTAAAACAAAAACAAATCAGAATTACTCATTCTAAAGACTTAAATCTTGCCTGTGATATAAATAGGACCTGCTGAAAAAAAACAGGCATGTATTCCAGAGACTATCCAGTCTCTGGAACAGGCTCCCCATTTATGTGAAGCAGAGTTCCTCCCTAACCTAATTCAAGTGCAACTTGGACAATTGGATGGGGAACAGGAAATTCATCCCTGGTTTGGCACCTATGGCTCTAATGGACACAGGCAGTTTGTAAATGGTTAATCTCCTGGCCCCTGTTTGTAAATGTTTCATCTCTCAAAACCCTGCTTACACTTCTCAAGTGTAACAGAACTTGTCAGAGATTTGGGATGCATGGCTAGGCTTAAAAAGACCCTTGGGGTCATTAGCCTAGTAAATACTTATGAACCTATGAAACATAAAATTATAGTAATACATATGTCCAATCTAACACTGATTTTCACTACAGAAATACTATAGTAGCATAATATAGTACAGGTTTACATAAACAAATTTTTTGCTTACAAGCATTCTAGAACAGAGTAAAGTACAGTTGTATAAGCTGAACTTACCATAATTGTAGATGTTCAAATAATCACTACTGCAATAACGTTAGACATATGAGTTGTACCTTGCCAAGGATATAACAGCCAGACAGCTTCCAAAGCTTCAGGGTAGCTTCCATGAGCCTAACTTCTCAGGCAGTTTGGGCAGAGCTGACTAAAAGACAAGTTTGGTTGCAAAGCCCTTTAGAGTTTTCCTTCCAACAGATAGAGGGAGGCTGAGCCCTGAAAGGACAATGCTAGGAATAACAAAAAATAAATGTGCACACCTTGGCATAAACAGCTCGCAAAAAAGAAGGGGGTGGTGGTTCTGCAGCAGTGGTCATTCAAACATCTACTGTTATGGTACTATGTTCTTCATATTGATCACTGCTGCAGTAGCCTTAGCTATATGGGTAGATTACCATAGCTAACTACATTTGGGCATTGGAAGGAGAAGGGTCCAGGATCCCCTAGAGAATGGTCCTAGCAAATCATGATCTAGACCTAGAGAAGGAATCCAGTTTATAGTGCTTTGTAAAAGTATGTACAGAGGACCAAGTAGCAGTTTCTAAAATACTTCTAAAATTTAACCTTTTCCAAAAAGCCATAGATGAAGCCAAAGCCCTTGTAGAGCCGGCCTTGACCCTGCCTGAAGTAGTTTTGTTATGGTGTATATAACAAAAAGTAATAGCCTTAGACAACCATTTGGATATAGTCTGTTTTGAAAACTAGTTGCTCTTTCTTCTTAAATTCACAAGAAATGAACAATTGATCCAATGATCTAAAAGATTTAGTTCTGCTAAGATAGCATCTGAGTTGTCTGTGGACATCCAAGGTATGGAGTATCCTTTCTCCCTCATTTTTCGAGTCAAGAAAGAAAACAGGGAGATGGATAGTTTGACTTAAAGTAAACTCAGATACCACTTTAGGCATAAAAGGATTAGTTCTAAAAGAACCCCTGTCCCTATGGAAAATAAGATAGGATTGACTCACTATAAGAGCTTGCAACTCACATACATTTGTTGCAGAAGTCAAAGTATTCAGTATAACTGTTTTCCATTTTAAGAACCTCATATTACCCAGATTAGCTGCTTAAAATGAGGCAGATGTTTGCTTCTCTGACAAAAAATTAAGATCCCAAGGAGGGACCACCAGTTTACTTGCAGGCCTCTTATGCAAAACTCCTTTCAAAAACATGTTGACATGAGACTGCCTTGAATGAGGAGGATCCACAGGCAGACGTTCTGAAATGGCTGATGAACCTTGATAGAGGAATAAGAAATGCCATAGATTAGTTACTCACAGAAATATGGTAAAATCAGAGAACAATTCACCCTGAATGGGTGCTATTTATGTTGTTGGCACCAACTAGAAAACATTTTCCATTTATTAATATATAATTTTCTAGCAGCAGGCTTTCTGCCTCCATTAGTATCTGATGCATATCCTCAGGCAACAGATTCCTAAAAATAATTAAGACCCTATCATCCAGGCAGTCAAATGAAGATGATTAGGGTTGGGGTGTATCAAACACCACTGTTCTTGTGTGAGTAGATCCATTTTGAGAGGAAGCATGTGGTAATTGCCCCTGGCCATTTCCAAGCAAAGGGGGAACCATGGGTACCTGAGACAGAAGAAAGTCACCAGAATGATCTTCATGGATTCCTTCTGCATCTTCAGATGTACCCTGGATATAAGTGGAAAGGGTAGAAAAGCATACATTAAAATTTTTGTCCAAAGAAAAGGCATCTGTCTTCTATGCCTTCTTACATGGAAAACTGGAACAGAATTTTGTCCATTGATTGTCCAAGAGGATTAAAATAGGTTTATGTGAGGAACTACCCACAGATGTATCACACTTTGGAAGAACCCCTGATCTACTTTCCATTTGTGAGGGTCTGCCCTGGTCCTACTCAGCTTGTCTGCCACACAGTTCTACTCTGGCAGCATGTAAGATGCCTGCACAGTGAGACTGTGCTGTGAAGCTATATCCCAGGCTAATATGGCTAATCTTTAAAGGAGGTAGGGTACAACCTGGTCCCCCCTTGCTGTAGATATACCACATGACTATGGTACTGTCTGTAATCACTTGAAGAGGTCCTGGGGACCAAAGATGATTCAGAGAGTTGCGTACCATTATCATGGAAAGCATCTTTTTGATAATTAAATACTTGCATCTGCCCTTGGTGTCCCGTGCTCCCTGCATTTTTATCCCTCCTGAAATTGCTTCCCAGGCAAAGTCCAAAGTGTCTATGGCAAATGACTGCTTTGGATCAGGAAGGGAGAAGGGGAGACCTGGATTTAAGGATATCTGCTGTCTCCACCAAAAGCTTTATCTTCTGACAAACGTGTGTACTGGCATCTGAAAAGATAAAACATGTTGATGCTAGGAGCAAAGAAATTAAAGATACCACTGTATCTTTCTCACGTGGAGTCTTGCCATGGGTATCATGTGAATCATAGATGCCATGACATCCAAAATCTGGAGATCTTCCCTTGCAGTGACCAAAGTCTGAGTGGAAAATCTTTGAAATAGATCTAAATAAAGATTGATTTTTCCTGTGGAAGAAAATCTCTTTGAACTGAGGTATCTTCTTGACATCCAAAGAACACAATCCAGTGTGAGGGAGTCAAGAAAGACTTTTTTAATATTCTCCTGGAATCCCATCTTGTGCAAGAGATCCCTCATCCAGGACAGAGATTCCTGACATTTTGAAAAAGACTCTGCAAAGATAAGCAAGTTGTCTTAAAAATGGAAAAATATGGATACCCTGTAGTCTGCAATGAGCTATATGTGGAGCTAGACACTTTGTGAACACTCTTGGTGCTCTGGGTAGTCTAAAGGTTAAGGCAGAGAACTGATAATGTGATCCATACACACAACTCACTAAGAAACATCTGATGTCTGGATTAATAGGGATGTGATGCTAAGCATCTTTTAAATCTATTGTTATCAGGAAACTTGAAAGAGGAAGAAGCGGTAACAGGTTGTAAAGTGATATCATTTTGAGTTTGGGCACTATCACAAACAGGTTTAGAAAAGAAAGATCCAGAACTGGTCTTCAAGTATTTTCTTTCTTTAGCACTAGGAACATCCTTAAATAAAACCCGTTCATCACCTGGGAAGAAGGAACTGGTTCTATCAGTCCTTGAGACAGCATATGATAAAGAACAGGTGGAAACAAAATAGTCTGATTTGCAGGATGAGGAATAACACCCTAAAAAGAGGAATTTCCTCCCAGTACCATCTGTAACCCTGATGAAAAAATGTTCATAACCCATTTGTCGAAAACAGATGGTTGCCAAATAAAAAATGGAGATTCAGACTTTCTGGAATGGAAAATGGGCCAGGGTAGGAGGGAGTCACAAGGTCTCTTCAACAGTCCTTCAGAATTGTTGGACTGTCCTTGACTTTGGAAGGTTTGAAGCTTGTTTTTGGAACCCCTTGCTACTTCTTCTCAAACATCTGTTTACCTGAATTCTGTTGAGATTGTTTATTCTGTTTTTTGCTAAAATTGGATGAGAAGAAATAAAATCCCTTGGACAATTTGGAATAGAAGGGCTGAAAAATCTTAGCAATTCCCTAGATCAACTTGCCCCGTTCACCACACTTTTTGATCACCTCTGCAGCACAAGAGCCAACTACTAAATCTTTATCCAAGGGAACATTTAAATCTTATTTCTGGGAGGTTCTGTGTATGCAGCCAAGGAAATCTCCCTTAAAACAGTGCCAGTGACCATAGCCCTGGATGAAATATCAATAGAGTCATACTCACACTGCAAACGAGTAGTGACCTGTGCAATAGAAGAAACTAAGTTATTTAAAGAACATTTTTTCCTCACAACAAGAAACTGTAGATAAAATAATCCTCATATTTTCCCAATTTGTCATAACAAACTTTAACATATGAGCCTGATAATTTAAAATTCTGAAAAATCAAAATTTCAAAAGTATATACTTTTTCCCATACCTATCAATAATTTTCCCCATCCTTATTAAAAAGAGTTGGATTGGGATTAACAAAGTGCTTAACAGAAGTGGAGTCAACTAAGACTATAGCTGCTTGGTCAGATTTGGGAATAGTGTATCCAACTTTATATGACTAAGGAACTTTATACATCCTATCTGCCTTTTTAGGGACAGCTGGTTGACTATCAGGAAATTGCAGTCACTATGACACACATCCTCTAGGAATAGTCTCAGAGAAAGAGACACCCCTACTGAGAGAATCAGAAACTGAGCTCTCTTCTGAGTCTGAACCAGAAATCTGAGGACAAAATCCTGAATCCATCCCTGCATCTTCCTGTTCAGATTCAGAATCTTGAATCTCTTCAGAAAAAGAGGAATTCCTCTTTATTTTACAAGAAATTGCTTTACAAGAAGGAACAACAGCCTGCTTTAAATCCTGAACTAGTCCCACTAAACTACTTCTATCCAAAGAAAACTGAGGAGGAGCAGATGCACATTTGGTTTTCTGTTTCTTTTTGACAGGAAAAATGGGGCCAGCCATGTTAGTAATGGCAGCATTCTGGCATACCAGTGAAACCTTCCTTGTTCCTTTTCCCAGAACTGACAAGAGTTACTCCCCTTTGCCCACTGAGGGGATTCCAATAGCTGCAGAGGACATAGCTAACTCCCACTCCATAGTGACTGTAGCTGCTTCACCAGAGGGATCAGGGACAATATATGAGTAAACTGAGGTACAACAAATGGCTACAAGAGAGGTCACCCACCTGCAGCTGAGGCAAATTGCTATCCTGCTATGGTGACAAAAACAGCTTGCTTAATTTTCTTCCTTTTGTGGCTGGAAATAGGTCTGACCATTCCATGGACAAGCAGAAAATTGTGCCACTTTCCCAAGCAAGACAAGCAGCAAATGCCAGTAAAATACCAGTCCACAAATGTTACTTTTTGACAGAAGTAAAACAATAAAATGCTCTTTAAAATACTATGGCAAACCCATAACTGAAAAAGAAACAGAAATACTCACAGAAAATATGTTTTCAGTTAGTTTACACTACCTCTTAAACTGGCACGGATAAGAAAGAGTTTTGGATGATGGAAAGAAGTTTAGATATGTTGTTAGCACAAGAAATAAGAGTAGAGTCATCGGCATATTGTATAAGAGAGGAGGTGGTACAGGAGGAAAATAGATGATTGGTGAATATGTTGAATAGGAGGGGGCCAAGGATTGAGCCTTGAGGGACACTGGTTTGGATAGGTAGGACAGATTGCCAACTGACTGATTGGAGCCTGTTTGAGAGATAGCTCAAGAACCAGAGAATAGTAGAGAGGAAGAGGTTTAGATTAGTAAGTTTGGTGAGTAGCTTGGAATGGGAGACCATATCAAAAGCTTCAGAGAGGTCGAGGAAGAGGTAAGATACTAGAAGATTTTGTCCTTAGCTTCATTAGCAGTGTGTGTGAACGATAGTAGGGTTGTAGATGTGCTATGATATGGCCTAAAGCCATGTTGAGTGGGGGTCAGAAGATTTTCATTGATTAGGTAGTTTAGAAGCTGGTTATGAATGCATTTTCAAGGATTTTGGATTGTGGTGATAGGATGGCAATGGGTCTGTAGTTAGATGGATCAGTGGAGTTACCTACTTTGTGTAGTGGAATGATGTAAAAAGATTTTCAGATGTCTGGGTTAGTGGATTCTTGGATAGATCAGTTAGGATAGAGACAGGATAGGCTATGGATTGAGAAGCAAGTTTAAGAAAGAGGTGGGAAGGTTATCAGAGGAAGAGCAAGGTTTTAGTTTTAGTAGAAGGGACCTGATGTAAGCTGTGGAGATGGGGTTAAGAGGAAAAGTAGTGGTGTTACATGTATTGTGCATGTTATGAGAAAGGTTGTGGGTTTGGAAGGGTTGGGTAAGTTTTTGAATTGATTCAATGAAGTGGGTACTAAGTAAGGTGGCTGTTTCTAGGGGAGAATTATTGGGGTAGGGGTTAGGGGTGGTGGGTTCACCTGGATGCAAAATGTTATCGATGGTGTGCCAGAATCTTTTGGGATTAGGCTTTTGGGAGGACTGGGGATTATAAAAGTATTTTTGCTTGTCTGTTGATTTGTTTTTTGAGAGATTTTATAGTTCTTTGTATTTTTGTAAGACTGTTACAGATTTAGTTTTTAGCGATTGTTTCCAGTACTTGTCCCTTTCTTTCATGAGCGAGATGGTGTCTTTGGTGAACCATGGTATGTAATTTGCTTTGATTCTCACCTTTCTTAGGGGAGCTAAAGAGTCAAGACTATCAAGAAACATACAATTAAAATGTAGAATGGCATCATTGAGAGGGAGGTACTTCAGGAAGCACCTGCTAATGGAAGTGAGGTGATTATTAAAGGTTTCAGAGTTGAAGGAAGAAACATTGCAACATTCTCTAAAATGGTGGGATTAAGGATTTGAATGGAGTACCGCTGGACTTGAATAGGGAGGTAGTCAGTTAGGAAATTGGGAAGGGTACTGGGGTTATGATATAGGGTGGGGTCAGAAGTAAGAATCCAGTGTAAGGTAGAATGGCTGGTGGTGTTGTTATTGAAGTTGGTAGGTGTTGTGATTAGTTGATGGAATCCATCAAGGTCTCCTAGGGGATACTCAGAGATATCCAGGCTAGGATAGATTGGATGATAGGAATGTTGTTCCCTGGTGGGATATAGATAGATGTGATGGCGAGTTTCTTTTGGGGGTTGAGGTGACTGTTTAGAAGAAGTAGTTTGGCTGGTTGAAAGTTGGGCCAAGATATTAGCAGGGGGATAGGTTGAGGTGTGCAGAGTACAAGATAGCAACACCCCCACCTTTTTTGGTAGTTCTATTTTGGTGGTATATGTTGTAGTGGGGAAGTGATATTTCAGAGTTAGAGATATGTGGTTTTAACCATGTTTCAGATAGGCCTAGGATGTAAGGTGAGTGATGGGTGATCCAGGAGTGTAGCTCTGTAACTTTCTTAGGTAGACTCTGTATATTAATTGCAAAGATAGAGAGATGCTTGGTCAAACTGGTATTAGTTGTGGTTAAAATGGAAGGGCCTGGTTGGGGTGAATGTCACCGGCTAATAGTATATTGTTTGTAAATTGGGAAGGTTTTGTAGTATGAAAGTAGAAACTAAAAGGTTTGTTTTTGTGTTTGAAGGATGTAGTGACGAGAAGGAGAATTTTTAATTTGAAGAGTTGTATGAAGGAAGAATTGAAAAGAGAGGGACAGATTAGGAAAGGCTGGGATAATTCCTTGTGGAGTAGAGGAAATGTGGAAGTTGGGGATGAATGTGAATGATTAAGTTTAGAATGATATGAGGCAAGGAATGAGAGGTATATTAGGATAGATATGAGGTAGAGGGGGCATTATGTGTATGAGACAAGTAGTGGAAGGTGGATAAGAGAAATCAAAGGTGAGAGTGTATGAGGGAGAGTGTGCATACTAAGGTAGAGGAAAGTAATAGAAAGAGGATAGAGATCAAAGGTGAAAGTTAATAGGGGAGAGAGGAGTGATGAAGAAGGTGAACCTGATAAGGTATTGAGTAGTAGTGAAAAATGGGGGCTACAGTGAGATGTTGTGGGTGGGGTGGAGATAGGGAGTGGGAGGTTGATGAGAGAGAGGACTAGCTGGAAGTGAACAGGGATGATAGGAATTGGATGATAAGAAATGTATAGGAGGGGTAGGGAGCACCTGAGAGAGGAGTAGGACAAGGTTTGCTGAGACAGCTAGGACTGATGAATTAGGAGGTATGGGAGGGGTTGGAACAAGGTGAAGCAGGTATAAATGTAAAGAAATTGGGGGTGGGTGGAAATGGGGGTAGAGTGAGCCTGAGTGTAGTGAGGGCGAGCGGAGTGAGTTGGACCAGAATCTGCAGTCACCTCTAGAACCAATCACTAAGACAGGAAGCACAAGTAAGGAGCACAACAGAGTGAAATTGCAGGTAAATAGAGCAAGTCAAGGAGTGAGGGCAGGTGTGGGCAGGGAGAGGAGAGAAGATACAGTGAAGTATTAATAGGGAATCACAGTTAGATGGATACTGCTAACTGGATACATAAAAGAGAATAGAATACATCAAAGTAAAGTCTCGATGCTAGAACAGTGATAGATTATTAATACTAGAGAGAGTCAAGTAAGTAAGAAACTTTTAAAGCAGAGGTAAGTGTAGAGGGGGATCTCAGTGGTCTGCAGGCAACCTTTACAGTTGGCAAAGTAAGACGAGTCAGTATTTTCAACTTGGAACATACTTTAGTTTGAAACTGGGTAAGCAGAGAAAAGCATGGTCGTTATTCCAGGTGGTGGGGCAGGTTCTATCAAGAAGGCAGAAGCAGGCAGAGAGTGCTGTCACTTTACCCTTTAAAACCTAGGGAAAGACGACAACTGCAAGTTTTAGTAAACCTCAGTAATGAGTTTCTGATTATACACAGGTTCTTCTGTACTTTCCAACCAAAGTTAGATTCCAGTTCCTTTTAAAGTTTTTATGCATATCCACTTCTGTTTATCACTAATGTGTATTTTAACAGTTTGTTAGGGTCCTGCTGTCCACAATTATTATGTGAGGTATACTTATGATCATATATTCTTAACAGTGTGTCAGAGTGCTGTCTCCACGTTTTACTAGTGGTACATTTTGGGCACTGTACCACCGCACTCAATAAATTCTACACTGCTTTGAAATGAGGGAGATTTTGGCCAGTTTTGACAGAATGCAGTAAATTAAATACCAAAACTATTTATTTATTTATTTATTTATTTATTTATTTGGCATTTGCTGACAGGGTTAGTCTGACTGAGCTGTTGCTGTTTTTCAGTGGAGGCCCAGGGAGAAAAGCTCCACAGTTAACACATATGTATAGAATAGTACAATAATAAGGTATATACATAGCTTATAATAGCTAGAGTAACAGCTCCAACATTGTATACAGACTTATAGAAATGTATCTAATAGTCAAGCATTGAGGTGGTAAATCAATAGTATACAAATGATACATGAGTGAGCATTTGAACCACTTATTATTAGTTAAAATAAGTAAGTCCAAAACAATTTGAGTAGTCAGAGCAGATAGTCTAAGCTATTTACAAGTTCATTTCATAGGACAGCTGGTGAGTAAGGATGAGAGAAAAGGAGGAGGGGTGGGAGGTTGGTTAGAGACAGCTGGAGAGGTGAGGATAGACAACTTAAGGAGGGTGTATGCAGTGGCAGGTCCAGGTGATTTTTAGAAAGTTTTTGATAACAGTTTTGAAATGTTGTGGGTGCTTAATACTTCTAATGTCCAAGGGAAATTTGTTCCAAGAAAGGGCAGGGGAGTAGCTTACAGATTTGCCCTATTTTGCTTTTTGGCTTGTAGATTTGCAGTAGATTTTGGTCTCTGCTTCCGAGACTCCTGGGAGAGGTATAGAGAGAGACAAGTGAGGAGATGACAGGACAGAAGGAGGGCAGAGACAGGATGGAATGTACGATCTGAAGCTGAAAGAGAAGTAGTTGGGGAAATTCTAACCAGTTTAAGCTGTTAAGAGAGAGACAGTGATGAGAATTATAGGTTTACTTTACGAATCTGGCAACTTTATTGTAGGTGGTTTCTAGTTTTGTAAAGAGAGAGATCTGAAGGTTGGCGAGGATTTGTGACCCATAGAATAGGCTTGGGAGAAGGTAAGCAGGGGAAAGGTAGATTTTAGCTTTGTTTGACAAGATTTTTTTTTTTATTTCTGTAAAGGAGTCCTAGTTTTTGGTGGGTTTTCTTGATGCAGCTTACAACGTGAAGGTCAAATTTGAGTTGGTCTTCTATTGTGACCCCCAGAAGCTTAGTATATGCTTCAGCTGTGATAGGTATGTTATTAAGGGAAGAGATTATGAATGCAGATTTAAGGTGGTTGTGGGTTTTAGGAAGGAACAGTAAAAGTTTAGTCTTTTTTAGATTTAGGATTAACTGATTCTTAGTAAGCCAGTTTTTGATCTATCATGTATGATTTTACTCAAGAGATTTAGCATTTCTATATGTATGATAAAGTAATCCTATAGGATGAGCCTTCCTGTTTTTAAGGACACATATTACTTGTATCATCCTCTTGTGATTTGTTTTATTTTTACAGACATGCCACTTCTTAAAAAATGTGACTATGGTCCCAGAAATTAATAAGTAAAAACAGGCGTCCACCAAGGCTGAGTGTAGAATCCAATTTAATTACGTTCTTAATTCTTAATTAAACTGGATTCTACACTCAGCCTTGGTGGACATCTGTTTTTACTTATCTATATATTTTTGGACTTTGTCCGAGTGTTTTTTGTACTCTTGGATTCCCCAGAAATTAATAGCCTGTTCAGTCCCTTCTCATCCACCAGTACTGCAGAGTTGGGAACTTAGTAGTAGCACAGAGACAATATGTTGATTCTGCTATCCTAGCAGTTATATTATCACATTCCATCAGTACATTTTCTTTAGCAGCATGCTAATTAGAAATCATATATTTTAAGTAAAGCATTCCTCCTAATTTAGTACTTCACTATCTCTTTCCACATCCAAAACATAGTACTTAAGTTACTGACAGTTGTTCTGTATTCACATTTGTAATTACAGGCTTCTAAGTTTCAAACACTGCACCGTTAACTAGCAATCTTTGAATTATCACAACCAGTTTATCAGTAGTCTTAGGGAAACTCTCAAAAGCTTAGTTATGTAAATTGCTTTGCAGTACTATTTGGATTTATCTACTGCTAAAATGTTTTATCATCTTAGTTTTACTGTTTACTGCTCACTCTAACCATAAGTTTAAAATGTGCTTCTGATCAAACAGTTATATTCTTACCATTTTAAATGGATTAAATATCCAGTTCTGAAAGTTAATTGCTTGTCTTTCGTAAGACACATCAGCCATAGCTGCCTATTTGTTTTGTTTAGTTTTTGATAGTCCATATAATCATTATTTTTCATGTTGATATAGGTCTTGACTGTCTCCCCTGTCAGTGGTGAAGATAAAATTTTAACCCAGTCAAAGTGAGCTCAGTTTTCCTGGGTGTTACATCTCTCAAAAGCTACAAGGTAATCTTCAATGTTATCATACATACATAGTTTTTTTCCATTGGTGGAGTGGGGTTTGGGCCATTTGGGGTTACCACTTTTCATTGTGGTCAAAACTGGACCAAAGCCACACCTTTCACACCTCCCATAATCCCACCCATCTCCACCTCTCTCTCCCACCCACTTTACACCCATTTAGTGATGTCACAGGCATGTCAGGGGAGAAGGAACATACTCTTTCCTGGTTTCCTTCACAACTACATCTCATTAGCAATCCTTTTTAAATTAGAAAAACTCCACGGAATTGGAGATTTAACAAATTCTGATAGTCTGTTTTTTTAAAACAGAATACCAGAGTTTGTACAGTTTTATCCTGACTGGTGGACAATTGGTATGATTTCCAGATAGTCTGGAAAATGATTTATTTATTTTTATTATTTTTCATTTGTTTACCAGGAACGTCCAACTGGACACAAGTCCTTTTTCAGTGGAGGCCTGGGGAGAAAAGCTCCACTTATATTAATTGCAAACAATATAGAAATTAACAAGGATATAAAACATTATGTGATTATACAATGCAGTTCCATAAGTTACACAAGTATTAAAAACAATATAGAAATTTACAAAGATGCAAGACTTGATGGGTGTATACAATAACAGCTTCATAGAGATGGTTACTGTAGATATCTATGAGAGAACATATACATCACACTTTAAATGTGCTTATTAATAGTGTTGATTAATTAAGACAAGTTTCCTGACATTTAACTCTTTGTATGCTAGTAAGTTACTATACAGCTTATACCTGCAATTTTACAATTACAGTGAGACAGAGATTGTTTTCCAGACATTTAAAATGCAGTTTATACATGATCATATACAATTTGAAATGGAAGGAGATCAGTTATCAGTCATTAGGAGGCTAAGAAAGTTATCTAATAACCACAGAGGAAAGTATGTAGTTAACAAGGCTGAAGTAGGGGGTATACAGGAGAGATGCAGGAGCAGAGCCATGTGTCATTCAGGTGCGATTTTAGAAGGTTCCGAAACTGTATAAAAGAGTTGTTTGAGGTTACTGGGGTTGGGAGTTTATTCCATATTTTTGGAATGGAGTTTGAGAAGAGTGAGTCCTCGGTGGCTTTGTTAGATATGGTAATTTCTAGAAGTAGTTTTTTACTAAAATGGAGGGCTCATGTAGAAGCATATGGTTGAATTAGATATATTAGAACAGGAGTTTTATCAGATTGGTGTAGTATTTTATGAACAAAGTTTAGTTGATTAAAGTGTAGTAACTGAGGTAGCTGTAGCCATTTCAGCTGTTTCAGAGCTAAACAGTGGTGTGTCCAGTGTGCCATGCGGTGGCAAACTTGGCAATGTTATTGTAACAAGATTCCAGTTTATTAATATCTGTTTTCCAGAGGTTGGTTAGTACTGGGGAGGCATATAGGAGGGTTGACAAGAGGTGAGTGTGAGCCATGGTAGCTTTTGTGTCTGTTTTTAGGAATTGTCTATTTCTATATAGAGGACCTATTTTTTGTGGATCTTTTTAATGGTTTATGATATATGAATATCGATTTTCAGGTTATTATCGATTTCTATACCTAGTAGTTTTTGTGTGTGTTACAGGGGCAATAGTGGTTTTGTTTTTGGATAAGATATTAAAAGATGGGGAGGTTAAGGGGGATCTGGTTGGGGAAAAGAGGAGGAGTTTTGTTTTATTGGGATTTAGAATGAGTTGGGTGTTGGTAAGCCATGTTTCTCCAGAAATAAAGGAATCTTGTGTTATCATGTGGAGGTCTTGTAGGGTGGGTGCTCTACATATGAGTGGAGTCATCAGCATATTAAAAAAATGGGTAGGTGGCAACCCTAGAGCCATCATTTCTATGGCTGTCTTATTCAGCTGGTCCTGGAGACTGACTTAATTTTAATCAGTAGCTATATTTGTTGCAGAAGAGCCACACTCATCTCTTGAGTAATTACTCATTGGCCCAGACTTTTTTTGGTATACACCAGATTGCTAAGAGTTTTTCTGTGTTATGTAAAACATAAAAAAAAATCACTGACAGAAAAAAAAAAACAGTTTTTCTGTCTGTCTCTCTCTCTCTACTCCTGTCAGGTGAAGTGCTCCACATAAAATGTTTCTGCACTTCCAGACTGCAATACAAGAAAAAAAAACAGGTAACATGGAATATCTAAATCAAATGATGCTGACATAAACAACCACTATAGCAGGTATAACACTGCTTATATGTTTTCCAAATTAGATAAAGTTCACTTACACTTCTACCCAGAGATATATGATTGGCATTCTGTGCCATCAAAGACCCTTGCCCTAATGGATATGATATACATTCATACAATGAGCAGCTACATAACCACTCAAATCAAGGATATAGACCACCACCAATATATAAATTAAACATGTTGGTGGGCTAGATTTTTTACCCAGTGGTTGCCCCATATCTGAAACAAATTGCCCATGCATAGAAAGTGACACCCTTGCCTCCTTGACTAGCTTTGATGATTGGATGACTGCCTGCATTTACATCCCCAGTCTAATTTGTTTTGCCCTTCTCTAAGTGGGGGTTCATCTTAAGAATGGTATTTTGCCAGGGCATATGTGGTCTTTAGACTAACTTACCTTAAAGTGTGTATGATCCTATTGTCCTGTGATCCTAAAAAGAGAAAATAAACATATCTCAACAATGTTAAATTAGCACACATAGTACATATGCTCCACCCCCCCCGTCTTTTATTTCATCCTAGTAGGACCTGGTAGTGCAAAAGCTATGAATGTTTAATGAGTTATGGTCCCTAGGATTCAGGTAAATGCTCACTGCTTTCAGTAATTGTCCAACATGGGTTGGTTAATTAGCAAAATAATACAAAAATAAGACTCAGAGACAGGTATGGCCACAATGAGAGCAACCTCATTATTTGTTCATTAGCATGTCTCTGAAAATACACTAACACTGTTAGACCTGACCACTCTAATGTTTTCCCTAGTAACCCATGCATTGCTTTACGAAAGGCATCCCTAACACACACGCCCCCACACACATACACACGTGAATACATACTCTTTCCCCAAAATTCCCTCAGTCACGACACATCCACAGCCACTAATCAACAAACAAGCTCCCCTCAAAATCTTTCACACTCATTGAAACATTCACTCATTCATCCCCCCACACACACCGTCTAATACACACATCCAAAGTCTCAGGTCACCTACCTAATTCCCCCCTAGTGTGACTATCTACCCAGACACAGGCTTAAACACATACATACATAGACACATAGACACAGATTTAAACACACACACACACACACACACACACACACACACACACACACACACACACACACACACACACACACAGACTTAGTATGCAGACATGTACATAGTAACACACCTCCCATGTCTTCACTGAACTTTCCACACACCCACAAGAATGAATAAGTGTCCATTGTGGTTTTATAGAGGTCACATTTATTTCTTAGGGAAAAAGTTTACTTGACTGAGTGATTTCCTTAGTAAATTGTGAGCTGTGGACATTTCCAGGGGAGAACACATGCTCAGTTAGCATTAGTCACTTCCATAGACTCCTGCATTAACATACAGCACTGCCCATGAGACCACCTTCTTTACTGAGGGCTTATGAAAGGAAAACCTCAACGGCAGAGCTGTCCCTGAAATGGAAAAGGCTTACCCTGATGGAGAAAACTTCTTGGCTAAACAATGGATGATCAAGAAAAGCTAAAAATAAAAATAAAATAAAATCCATAGAAGGTATATGAAGGAAACCATTGTCTGACAAAGGGAAATTCAGAAGTATAGAACAAAAATTATTTATTTTATTATTTATTTGCAGTTTGTTTTCCAGGATAGTCCACTGGGCCACATGAGCCCATTTTCAATCGAATCATAGGGAGAGAAGCTCCAGAAAAAGTATAAATACATAGTAGATGGAGCAGTATAGATATTGGTACAAAAAATCTTGTAGTACACAAATTCTAACAAACAATACATTTTTACATTTTTATATATTTTGCATTTTTACAACATTGTAGTACACAATTCTGATAGCTAATAAATTAGTAGTATAACAGATCAAACATATATATATATATATATATATATATATATATATATATATATATTTTTTTTTTTTTGGCTAATCAGTGGAGTTTTGTTTGGAGGTCTGTAATAGATCCATACATTACATTATTGTCTGTGCACTGCTTACAAATGTATACATGAGCATTTCTGTTTTTTGACTTCTTTCTAGTTGTGTCGTGCCATGCAGCTAAAGCCTTCGGTAGTGTCACTGGCATCAAATAATCATATTAGCTTTAATGATACCTAATGGATATTACAAGCCTATGATGGCTTGTAAGCAATTTATTTTGTTTTTTCAAGTTACATGTTAATTATTCCAGTGAAGAAATTGTAAACAGTGTCTGTTTTTATCGATTCGCTAAACTCGTTATTTTTTTCATGATTGTGATGTCTTACATTTTATAAATTGTTGCTGTAGCATCCCAGTCTGCCTTGTACCTCTCTGCTGCTTCACAATTATAGCCATTAGATCAAATCATTCATTACTGATTTAGGAAGAACATAAACATCATTTGCAACCATATTAATAGGTTTAAGATTGAGTTTAGACATTCTCTGATTTTCTGCATAGTCATAAAATCAGAACACATAACATGTGGACACAGTTAGGTTTAAATGCTAATATAGCCATAGACTATTATATAGTAATTTTGTTTCAAGCTAAAACAAAAGTACCTAGTGTAGCAATGGCCAGCTCCATTGCCTTCTGCATTGCTTTGCAAGAAACATCCTGTTGCATGTTATCCCTGAAAGCAGTTCTTAACAGTTTGTTTATAGCTTTGGCTGTTGCAACAGTCAAAAATTAAGACAAAAGGGGAAAAAGGAACTCCAGCAACAACCAAATAACCAAACAAGGAGTTTGGAAAAAATAGTCGCCAAACACGAAAAGTAAATCACAAAAATCATAATTTGTCAATCAATGGCGATTTAAGCTTTCTCACTTTAGTGTCTCCAGATTGCCAAAGCCCAGGTTTTCTGTTTAAAGTGCTTTTGTGTTTGCATCAAGTACAGGTCACATAACACTCTATAGAAATACTCTTTTGATTCTTCAAAGTTTTAGACAAATTCAGAAAATAAAATTTAAAATTGGATCCTGATTTAATACTGCGTCAAAGAACACTGCCAATTAATAGTTTTCTAGACAAAGGAGGGAAGTATTCACTTAACTAGGACGCCAGACCACTATTGTGATTTTTTAATGCCCCTACACAGACTCACTTCTCCTTTTGTACATACACAGAAACCATCGTTTATATATTTCATCATCACTGGAATATCCAATACTTCCTCATAATCTGGTCAGCTTTCCCCTTCTATGTATGACTTATTGAAACAAAATAAACTAATTCAATTAACAGATTAAATGTCTTATTAGTAATACAAATTTCATCATTTGCTTACTCTCTTACTGTGCTGATCCATTCATTATAATGTTAATTTTTACTTTATCTGTTGCATTGGCAAAGTCTGATTATTTTCTCTGTAACTTGCCTGTTTTTAGTATTTGGCTGTCTAATTTTATCGTTCCCCTTCTTCACTAAATTATATAGTAAGTTTCTGTAGGCCACATAATATATGATTATCTTGATTATTTCAATTTGTGAAAATGATTATAAAGGTTTTAGTACTGTCTTATATGCAACAAAGTAAATGTTATTTTCACATTCTGTAACCTGAAGGATTTCTGCATTTCTGGTTGATAAAATATGACTTATTTATATAAGAAGAACTGCTACAGAGTTTTATAAGAAGTACTGCTACAGAATTTTATTGGTGCTGTAAACCTAAGCCTTTTTAAAAATATTATGTCTGCCTGTCTGTCTGTCTATCAGTCTATCTACCTAGTTATTCAGCTACCTATGTGTCAACGTGTGTGTGTGTGTGTGTGTGTGTGTGTGTGTGTGTGTGTGTGTGTGTGTGTGTGTGTGTGTGTGTGGAGAGTATCTGTGTATAATTTAAAAATTGTTCTTTGTAATGATGTACTTTATAACATTCTACTCTGGCTTAATTAAAATAAGCTATTATCTGTTAAACTGTTTAAATGGACATCTGTATAAATAGCATGTCAATGCTAATATGCATTTGAAGTACATTTCTGTCCTGCTAAGCATTCAGAACTTTTTTTTTCAGCAGAAAAAATCTTTATTGATTTTTATAAATGAAAATCATTTACTCCAACTGTAACACTAGGGGTCATACCCGGAACTATGAACAACTTCATTCTGCGGCATAAAGTCTGACATTACACTTTTGAACAGCATTTCCACACACTTCAGTCATGACAAGTAATTCTTGCAATGTATTACTGAAGCTGAGAATGACAACTTTCACAGCTCTAACGGTGGAGAAATACAAATAAAGAATAGCCACATAATTGTTATACTAAGTAGGTTGTAGAGTTAGTTGCTTGGATGGATATTGATTGTTGTCAGGTAACCTATAAATGGAGCACATTATAAGAAACTGAAGCCAGAGATATTTTTATAGTGTTTTATATATATATATATATGTGTGTGTGTGTGTGTGTGTGTGTGTGTGTGTGTGTGTGTGTGTGTGTGTGTGTGTGTGTGTGTGTGTGTGTGTGTATATATATATATATATATATATATATAAATAAATATATATATATAGATGGGTGTAGGACTTTTGATCGAATGATCAAAAGTCCGAAACCCAAATGGCCAGGCATACTTACGCGAAAGTGCTTTTCACTGAAGAAGCACTTTTGCGTAAGTATGCCTGTTGCCCAGGCCATATTACGATGTGGATAAGGTAAAATTCCCTTTTCCCCACTGTAGTGCAGTCTTGTAGGGAGAATAGTAAAGTAGGGTGGGTGTGGGGGGCACAGGGGGGCAAAGCCCCCCTGCTAAAATGTTAATGTAGCTTTTTTTTTTAGTAACACGCTTTAATGAAAGCACTTTTTCGATAAAAGTGCTTTCGTTAAAGTGTGTTCGGTGGTTATGGATTTGGATGTTTGATCATTCGATCAAACTTCCTCGATCCATATATATATATATATATATATTTATATATATATATATATATATATATATATATATATATATATATATATATATATATTTATACACATCTATATATGTATATATATATATATATATATATATATATATATATATCTATAGGATCACTACTAAATCCCGAATGTGCAAAATACCGACGCCCAAAATCGCGAGACCAGAGTACCGAAAGATTATAATACCTAAACTACTAAATACTGAAGCACACAATCACGAAAGCCCGAAATATCGAATTAAAGTAGTGTGACAACAGCAACAGTGAGACAGTCAAGTGAAACACCTCAAACTGAAAATAAAGACCAGAAACCACATGAATAGCATACGGAATGCTAAAGTACACCGTTCCATGAATGTAAATACCATCACAAATCTGTTGAAGCACTTCGTAACACTCACTGTAAACAATAACCAGAAGCAAACAAAGTTAACCCCATGTAAACTTAAACTTCACCCAGTGTATCCTGGTACGACATAATAGACTCCTCACATCTTTAATAAACAAGCAATAGCTCTGACCAATTCCATACTCATATAACTGTTTTGATTATACAGTACACGCTGAAACTGGCTATGGCGCTGAAGCAACTTTCTCCATTTAGTAGAAGAAGGACAGCCTGCAACCAAACATTCTCGCAATCCATCCACACAATTCTGTTCTTTCGCCAAAGCACTCATTAAAACCGACAGATCAGTTGCCTTACTACCAATCAGACATTTCAATCGGCGATGCTACACTTCCACCTAGTTCTGTGTACGTGGCAGAAATAACCTATTTAATTCATACACATTTCAAAATGTAATAGGAAACAGAGGCGGAAAACGTGTTGCAGCAGTAGATTGTGTAGCAAACTTTCTACGTTTCCCAAACACGTACCAATCAGAAAAATATCTCAGAATATCTATGCCCTCTGTTGGGAATTTCTCCTTTAAGGCATTAAATGTTGGTATGACGTCTGACTCAGGAAGGAATGCTAGCCCAACTAAACATTTCACCGCCAATTGAAAACCATGGTTGGAATTATAAAGTGAGCCCAGTCCAAGCTGCTGCACTTTCCTCCAAACATTGCGTCCAAAATGGAACAAGCAGCCCTTCGACTTAATATCTGCAAAGTTTAACCTAATGCTTTTTAAAGCAGCTACTTTGAAGTCACAAAGGATGAACTGTAGTGTTAATTGGAACTCATGCACTGATAATAAATACAGTACACAATGCCACATCATGTTGTATGCCCTTAGGGACTTTTTAGACATGAGACAATACAATAGCGGCACACACTTGCTATACCCGACGTACTTCACTATGCCATGAATACTATATAGTTGTTGGCAGAGCACACCTTTGCAGAAATACATGCCATCCATCAACCAGATAGTAGCTACACTTAAATCATGGAGATTATTGATAGTGCTAAAGCCTACTACAGTATTACGGGAGGGTTCATCTACCATGCACTTTTCAATGAACGTACCACTCTGAAAGGGGAACATAGCCATATCAAGACCTTCAAATATTAAATCAGGGATGTGTGTTTCATTACTAGTTTTACTCCTAACCCTTCTAATCTGTTGCAATAGCGCTTTTTTATTGGGTAGACTTGACACACATTGCAATGACGTTGATGCCATAGCATCTTCCACTAGCATGCAAGGTGCATCTCTAGAGAGAGATGCTTTCTCTTTTAGTGTACCGTACACTTTATATTTTTCAACTTCAAAAGGATCTCATGTACGCTGCAACAAAAGAACTCTTAGTAGCTAATGTACTGTTTGTGTTATCTTCAGCAGGCCCCCTGAATTAGCTGCTCTGCTCCTGCCTTTTTATAATATATATATATATACTAATGTAGTTAGTAGAATTAATACCCCTCCATATAGTTGTTTTACATAGAACAGATGTGAGTTAGTACTTTTTACTGCATTTTTTATTACTCTTGCAAGTGTGTTGTTGTTATTCGGAAGTATGCCTTGTACATTTGCCTAGACAGCTGTTGCATACCACTTTAATATCAAACCTGGCTTGCCTGACACTAAAGACACAGAAATTATACCCCAAGGCTATATATTTGTTAGACATGACTCTAAGCAAACGAAATAGTGGTATAGTAATTCTTTACAACAATCAATTAAATAATATCTCCACCTACATAGACCCAACCTCAGATAAGTAGAAGAGTAGCATCAATCATCAACTTTCTTCACAACAAAAAGAAATCAACATTATCTGTATATACCCTACCCCTGCAACAACATACCCATTTTAGAAGCCCAAGATATCCTATTTCCATTCTCATAAACAGAACAATCCAAGAGGGTACTATATTTGACATCCTGGAGTGTCCTCTATTTATCCCTTTACACAAAGGAGGCAACAACTCTATCGACTATATTAACTATAGACCAATCAGACTCCCTTTCTCCCATTAGCAAAATTATGGAAAAAATTATACAAACAACTTCTAAATCATCTCTCTACATAACTTAAAGCCAAGCCTGTCAGCATGGTTTTATTTCAGACCCATCATAGTACTACCCTCTTCTTTCTTTTTCAGACACAGACAATAGAAATCACTCTACAAGATCTCTTACTCTCTCTTCAAACAAGAAATT
The DNA here is from genome assembly GCF_019279795.1 of Protopterus annectens. NCBI lineage: Eukaryota > Metazoa > Chordata > Ceratodontiformes > Protopteridae > Protopterus > Protopterus annectens. The sequence continues at coordinate 662,566,699 of NC_056751.1, read as the reverse complement.
AAGAATTTGCAAAGCCAGGCTGGCTCTGTTCCTGTGTAAGAACTATGACTAATCTTCCCACCTATAGCATCCTCCTCTCCTCCTCATTTTTTCCGCTACTATATCTTCTTTTTTCTGTGTGTAAGACCAACTCTCCATCTTGTAAAATAAAATAAATAAATAAATCTCCGGCATGGTTGTGGGGCGTACTCTTTAACAGTTGCTCACCTTCAGATAATGATAGTGTCACTGTTCTTCCTTTGCAGCATCCACTCCATTTATATTTGCAGCACCAGTATCGCCGGGGATAAGATTTCCTTTCCAGGTGGTACACGTAACCTTCAATTACTAGTACTGCTTTACTTTGCTGTGACTGCATTTGATTATACAATCGGCCAGTATCTCCGGGTGCACTGTAGCTGTTGTCGGACATATTTTGCTCATTGATTGCCATACAGCGAGTTTACGTTAAAGTAGGTGTTTTATACCCCACTACATTATCCGACGTAGTATAATGAAATTGGAATACCATTATGTATATTTCGTGATTGTGTGCTTCGGTATTATGATCTTTTGGTACTTTGGTCTCGCGATTTTGGGCGTTGGTATTTTGCACATTCGGGATTTAGTAGTGATCCTACACACACACACATATATATATATATATATATATATATATATATATATATGATTTTCATGGTGGTGGGGGTGCAAAACAAAAAAGTTCATCACTGAGAGAATGCTCATCAGTCTCACTGTTATTTACATTATTTTCAGATTTGTCTCTAGTTGTTGCACTCACCTCCAGTTCAATGTGGTCTTGTTTTACAATTTAAAGTACTACTTTATCTCAAACAGGAATTCAGATTTTTCCATCATTCCTTCTCAACAATGGGGACACTTCCAGTTTCTAAGCAGTAACTTTTTAAAGAAGCAGCAATATATTTTGCAATAACTCTTTTGAAAGTGCACTGAGTCTCATTGGTACCCCACGCAAAAATATGTATGGGAAGGTAGGAAAATAAAGCATAAAAACTGCCTGTCCCTGTTACCTGATGTCTATGGCATAAGACAAAATAATTTGCACAATCTGGGTAGCTCTTTCAGACTTTCCTTGCTTTGTCACGCTTGATAGTATATTATTATATACTTTTCATTTAGGGTGTAAGTGTGCTATGGCCTTTCATCCTTGAAGTTCAAATGGAGTTCATATGATTTGCTGCTTTATCTGTATACTGTTTACATGTTTCAGGCATGTACATTGTTGTTTCCTACTTTAGTGCCGGTACCATGCATTACAAATTGATTTCTGTTTTGTGCAGGTTGTAAAAGCTCCGTATGTAGCTGCCACGAATTGCTCCTCCTCATCCTCAACTTCTGAGACTGGTTGGATTATCGCGGTAGTGATCTTGGCAGTGGCATGCATGGTTCTACTGATTCTGCTGATTTTCTTTGTGGTAAAATGGTACGGAAAAAAATCCTCCTCGCAAAGAGAAGTAGAGAATGCTGGGAAGGTAAGTGTTCTCTTTAAAATACCTTTATGTATATACACGTATGTATCGATCTAATACTATTTACAGTTTTGGAACACAGAACCTTATACATAAGTATAATACCTTAAATGGCAAAAAGTGAACGTAACAGAAAATAGCATTATACAGCACAACATGAAATAACAAAATACATACAGAACACTGCACAACCCAACATTATTATCAGAACTGAATATTCAATCAGACCTCATAAAATCATGTCTGATATGAAAATGTACATATTATGACCCATGTATAGGTTCATAGGTTCATACTAGACTAATGACCACCATGGTCTTTATAAGCCTAGCTATTCAACCCAGCCTGTTATTGTCCTGGTGTTCTATGGATCCCTATATGGTGGAGTATGTTAGTAAAGAGGTAGCTAAAAGTTATTTCGGGGCAGGTATGCTAGTTGGGGATTAATTTAGTTACTATCACTTCTTTATATTTTAAAAAAACTCTACTGGTTTGTAGGTTTTTGTAAGAAATTTGACCAACAATCTCTTAAAGGAATTCTCAATGAACCATTTTGTTCTTTCTTCATTTTTGCATATTTCCTGCCTTAATTTTAGGTCTTTCTCTCACAAGTTCAAATAACAATCCACCTGTTTCAGTCCTGTAAGCAACTTTAAAAAGTCTCATGTTGTAAAAAAAATCTCTTCTCAACCTTCTATAAGTAAGAAACCAGCATCATACATTTTCCACGTGATATTCTAATTCAAAAGTCTGATAATATGGACCTTTCTGTTTCACATTCTTTGTAACTGCTATACAGTTATTATCTTCTCCTCTGACCAATAGCACCATAAATAGTCTTCCTGTTTGAAAAGTGTCTGTGCTAAGCTATAGCAGATTTGAATAAACACAGCCAAATTCATGCTGGGAATAAGCCTTAACAGACTAACTATAATCATCATAGATGTCCAAGATGTCCCACTAACATGCGAGTAAAAATTAAATGATTTGTGTACAAGGATTTCTAAGTGATTGAATTCTTTAGCTTCATGTAGAAAAAGGCTTTATCCCTTCCTTTACATAACATTAGTCATCCTTAAGTTTTGTATGTTCTTTATAGCAGTTTTTCCCCTAGAAGCTTGCTTTCATTTGCCCACTCATTACTTCTTTTAATTATACAAAGAATATTTTTCAAAGAAGTCTTAATTCACCCTGGACTGCCAACATAGTAACTCTCTATGAACCAGAGTAGATATAATTTAAAGGAAAGAAATTGACAAACAGGAACATCATTATGGTATGATCTTTGGTTTACTTGTTATGTTGATTGTCTGTGTATGCATTTGACTTTGAATAGATTGGACAGCATGAAGTCTATGTGTTTAAAGCTAATATTTTAACTATAAATATATTTTTAATTTAGCTTAATTTTTGCAGGCACATGTGTAAAGTGCACTGTGTTTGGGTTACAACAGTTTGTAAGTTAAAGCAAAGAATTGTTTCCTGTAGTACAGTATTTGATTTCCTCAACCTTCATTTGTCTTCTGTATACTCTAACCAAGTTACTTCACCAGAGAGTACTCCTGGGTTGCTACTCTAAAGAGACACTTGTGTACAGTGGGCTGTCCCTGGTTGTTAGCAAATGTGCTACACATTTGTCTTTTGAATTCCTGCAACCTTCACATAGTTGCTACCTAATGATTTACTATATGCTATTTGATTAGGAATTGTAACATGTCTCTTGTACTTGAACTGATTGCCAGATGCGTTTTCACTAAATGTTAGTTTCAAGGAAAGAGAAGTTTACAGTGTCTTACGCTAAGTCTGTTTGCAATGCAAGAGTGCTTTGTTTTGTTTAGAAAATGGCTGTCAGTGTTTTTGGTCTAAAATTTGAAATGAAAGTTTTAAATGAAATCCAAATCATTGTGATAATTATAAATGTAAAGTAGTATGCACACTAACAGGTCTGAATGGCAGTTTTGTTAGTTTGGGACAGACAGGCAGACAGACAAGAAATGGCATATTGATATGGCTGGCAGGGGTTGGTTCATTACCTTGCATAGGGCCCCATTTGTCCATAGTCTGGCTGTATTTACTCGGGGATGTATGCTGCAGCAATATGCCATTGTCAGCCATTCTCAGGTAGGTCAGACCTGTACTGAGTGATGTCTGTGGGGGTATCTATTCTTGATGATAGAAAAGACATAACAAGGTTAAAAATGACATGTAGGTGTCCTGCAAGCATGTCAGCCCCCCCCAAAAAAAACAAACAGTGTGTTACATGCAGTAATATTTATGATTCTTGTATGACTTGTGGGTGATTGAACAAAACTTGCTTCTGCATTTGCATTGCTTTTTAATTGTTTTGCTTTATTCATTGCACTAATTAATTAATTAACGGCCTGTATTATGTGATGTAGTGTTAACATTAACAGAGACATTGGGAACCTTCAAACATTGGACCCTACCCAGTTTGGCTTTGTTAAGGGCAGATCATGCCTCCTAAACCTGGTGGACTTCTTTGAGACAGTTACCATGGCTTTAGATGAGGGAAAGGAGGTCCACACAGCCTACCTAGACCTCGCAAAGGTTGTTGTCACCATTCTCCATTCTGGTATTATAGATAAGCTCACCAGCCTGAACATAAACCCCTATTTCATGAGATGGGTTGCCAATTGGCTCATGGATAGAACCTACACGGTGAGAGTTGCAGGCTCTAGGTCCGACTATAAACCAGTTACAAGTGGCGTCGTCCAGGGCTCAGTCCTGGGACACCTCATGTTCAGTATATACTTCTCAGAGGTACAGGCAAGCACAGGAGGACTATGGCTGACCAAGTTCGCAGACAACTGCAAACTGGGGGCCATAACTGACTCTCCAGCTGATACAGACATCGTCCAGAAGGGTCTCACTGAGACAGATACCTGGTGTCAAAATCATGGCCTCAAGCTAAATGCCAAAAAGTGCATAGTCATCCCCTTTGGAAAAAACAAAGTACCTGCGAACTACCACATATGTGGTAGTCCCCTAAATACAGAAAATGTAATAAGGGATCTAGGGACCCAAGTAGATAGTAATCTCTCCTTTGATAATCATATTGCCAAGGTGGTTAGAAAATCCATCCATGTGGCCCACCTAATCACAAAAGGGTTTGCATCTAGAACAAAAGAGGTTATTGTTCCCCTCTACTCATCACTCATCAGATCCATCATATAGTACAATGTACCTTACAAGACACCTGCAACAGCTGGAAAGACCACATAAGTACCTTACCAAGAGGATTACTGGCCTCAAACATATGCCCTATGCAGCCCGACTGAAGAAACTCCAGCTGTACTCGGTTGCATACCACTTACTCAGTGAGGATCTCTGCCTGACATACAAGGCCATGTCCAACCCAGAATTGATGGACATGCTCCACCTAAAAAAAAAAACAAATCCCCGAGAGCCACACGCTCTAGGGATCTAAACCTCACCACAATGATAAATAGGACATGATGGAGGGATAGATTCCTGTCCCAGAGACTCCCCATGCTTTGGAACAGGATTCCAATCTACATTAGGCAGAGCCTCTCACTAGCACTCTTCAAGAGAATCCTTGATGAGTGGATGGGAAACAGAAAATTTACCTCAGGGATCACTGCAGTGGCTCTGCTGGACAGAGGCACAGAGAACTAATGGTTCTGCTGGACCAAGGCACAGGGAACTAATATAATGTGGTGGCAAAAGCCAACACATTCTGGCTAGGCTTATAGATGCCCTTGTGCAGTTAGCCTAGTACTTCACTATGAACCTATGAACATGTTATATTTTAGTAATATAATTTTACAGTACCTTCTTTACAGCTGCCAGTAGCCTTCTGATCTTCAGCATCCATTATGAAGCCATTATTGTGTATTGCTGCATATTATAAGGGGGAAGGGTCAGCATAATGGTTAAGATCTTAACCTCACAGATATAAAGCACAGAGTTTGATTCCAACCTCTGGTTATTGGTTGGACTTGTAATAGTCTGCAGACTGATAGCCTATTGTTTACCTATGAACTGTGATACAGTTTTCTCTAGAAGATCAGATTGAAAAGGATTTATGCATTTAGTTAAAAACTGCTATCCTGTTTGGCAGTTAGTACAGAGGCCCAAAGCTTTGGCTAATACATGAGCCAAGGGTGCATGATTTGAATCTTTCTACCTTCACTTACCTACTATGTGATCTTAACCAGAGAGCTTTAGGGCAATTGGGAGTTTGGATTAAACTCCTTAATGGTCTCCTGGATTGCATGCCTGGTAACTAACTATGAACCTGTCTTTGTTTTTTGTTAGCCATTATCTATTGCATAGCTGATCTAGTTCAGTAACTATTAAGGCAATATCATAAGCATACCAATTTTAATGCAACATATGTCATGTATTCTTCAAGGCCAGCTGGCACTACATTTGTAGGTGAAGCATTGAAATGCAATGTCATTTGCCAACAATAAAATCTGAATTAGTAATAGTTGTCTTTAACATGAAATTATTCAGATTACTTTACTTCTACAGAGATTATGCATATTGACAGCATATGATATTAGGTGGTTACTATTTCTTATGCTCTCATTGTAAATACTCTCCTGTTTAAACTGTACTACACATGGCTGGGTCTTATGGTGTGCTGCTAGTTATCTATATACAATTTCATGTGTTTCATCTAAGGTACCAATAAGGTACATGTAATTCAATTCTTCATAACAGTAAAACATGTGCAGTCACCAATGTGGCTTTAATTGCTGATGAGGGTGGGTGTATGTATGGATAAAAGTACCTTATGCTCTTATCATTTTTAAAATGGACTTTGAAGGACAAGTGTACATTTGTGTGAATTAAATTGGAATACTTTACTACGGCTACCGATTGTGTGTGTGTGCGCGCGCGCGCGCGCGTGTGTGTGTGTGTGTGTGTGTGTGTGTGTGTGTGTGTGTGTGTGTGTGTGTGTGTGTGTGTGTGCATGTATGCATGTGTGTGTGTGTGTGTGTGTGTGTGTGTGTGTGTGTGTGAAGTAAATTTGAAATATGTTACTTTGGTCATTATTATTTATTATTAATTTACAATTGCTGTTATCATTAATCATCATTATTCGTTTTTTGATACAGACATCTAAAATGACATAGTTAACAATGTAGGTATAATTGCTGGGTTTTGGGGTATTTTTGTGGATAAAAATGACTGAACCTGCTAAGATAATAAAGTTAAAAATTCATTAGTTTGTCTTTGCAAGACTAGTATGTATTTATGTAAATCAAATTGGGATACTTTACTGTGGCCATGTTATCACAACCAGACAAGTAATGTGCACACAGTCAATAATATGGCTGTAATTGATGATTACAGATATTAATGGATTATACTGACAGCAGTTTGAGTGGCCTTTTATGGTTGAAATGTTCAGAAATGGGTACTTGTGTCATTATTTTTCAATACATTTTATTTCACTGCTTACTGGAAAACTACAAATTCAAAACGCACTAAATGTTGCTGTATTAACCAAGAAATATAATTTAGAATAATCAGAAGGCTACTCCAAAAGAACACATATATTTATGCATGGTTCTAAAAATGTATGTGGGGGCCTGTAGTTTAAAAATAGCCTAGGGCCCAAGGTACACTTAATCTTCTACTGACCATATTTCAAGAGACTATGTTATGGCAAATAACTTAGGAGTAGGAATATAATGGGTAACAGATTGCATTGTTATTTAACCATAATGATAGCGCATGAGATAATGATAAAGGACCTTAAGACTTAAGAGAACAGACACTGGTGCCTGGGATTGACATATAAAACATGAACTAGCATCACTGTTAAGTACCCTTTTCAATCATCGCCTAACCAAGGGCTTTGTTCCTGTGGAATGGAGAACAGCAACAGTTATTCCCCTTCACAAAGGTGGCCTAACAACAGACCAGGGGAATTACAGACCCATATGCCTGATCAGCTTCATCTGTAAGACCATGGAATGTATCATTATGGGCCTCATAAATAAAGACATAGGTGACCTCAAAACCCTGGATCCTTCCCAATTCAGCTTTGTCAATTCTGCCCATTAAATCTGGTCGACTTCTTTGAAAATGTGACCATGGCCATTGATGAGGGCAAATCTATGTGCACAGCACACCTCGACTTAGCAAAAGCTTTCAAAACAATCCCACATTCAGGCATTAAAGATAAATTTAGCAAACTGAATGTAAACCCCTTCATTGTAAGATGGGTTGCCAAATGGCTCACAAACTGGGCACACAGTATAAAAGTGAGTGACTCCACATCAACCAGCAGACCTGTTACCAGTGGAGTGCCACAGGGGTCATTGCTAGGACCCCTACTGTTTGGTATGTACTTCTCAGAAGTTCAGGTCAAAACTAAGGGGTTGTGGCTGACCAAGTTTATAGATGACTGCAATCTAGGTGCAATCATAGAATCCCCAAATAATGTTGATATACTCCAGGAGGGTCTCACACAGACCAACAACTAGTGTAGTAGTCATAGTCTCAAAATGAATGAAAAGAAATGCATCATCATTCCCTTCACTGCAGACAATGTCCCTTCACTCTATCAAATCAACAACAATACCCTAAGTACCTATGAAGTGGTCAGGGACCTGGGATCACAAGTTGACTGCAACCTTAACTTTGACCAACATGTGTCTACTGTAGTAAGGAAGGCTTTCTACATAGCGCACTTGATTTGTAAAGGCATCACCTTGAGAGCAAAAGAGGTTATAACCCCTCTATACTTGGCACTAATCTGGCCCATAATTGAGTATAACACCCTGTTCAACATATACAGTACAAAGCACCTGCAGCAACTGGAGAGACCTCAAAGGTTTCTAACAAAGAAGATCAAGGGGCTCCAGCATGTGCCTTACACAGACCGACTAAAGTCCCTGTCACTATACTCCATGTCATATAGGCTTCTTAGGGGAGACTTAATGCCTGGCCTACCCAGCAATCCAAGACCCAAACCTAATGAACTTGCTTCATATCAGTAAATTAAATGCCTACCTGTTCCAGAAACTTAAATATGGCCTGTGGCTTAAATGGGACATGCTGGAGGAACAGATTTATCTTTCAGTGACTGCTGTGTCTTTGGAACAGGCTACCAATTCATGTGAAACAGAGCACCTCTATGGCACTGTTCAAGAGGAACCTGGACGAGTGGATGGGGCACCATAAATTCTTACCAGAGGTAGCACCCATGACCTTCCTGAACATAAGTAGTCTTCACTAAAATGCAATCTTGGGTAATGACTAGTACCTCTAGTATATTACATTGGGTTGAAGTGGCTAGGCTTAAAATGACCTCTGGGTTGATAGCCTAGTAATCTCCTATGATTGTATGATATAGCAAAAGGACATAGCAGGTTCCTGTTCTGATATGTGAGGGTGGGGATCACCCTTATAGTGATCAGCGCACAAGAGGCAAGACAAGGTACTGTCCTGGTGTTGTGAGGGTGTAGTAGGTGTCAACTAGGCAGGAAAGAGAACACATAAGCAGGACAGGATATTGTCATACTTTATGGGGATTTGGGGGCTCACTTTGACAGAGAACATTATACAAGGACATGTCAAAGATCTGTGCAGCTGTGGAAGGGGAGAAATACTGTATTATAAACACAGATACAGCTGAACATGCTACAGGAAAAATGAGGTCTCCTGTACAAAGACTCCACTTTGGGCTGTCAGCACAGCGCTACATGAAGGTGCACATTGTAATGTGCATTGCTGCTGTTGTCAGTATACTGCAGAGTGAGAATTGTAAAAACTCATTAACAGACATGCATGTGGACACTGCGTGGAGGCTGGGAAAACAGTGCTAAGACATATGGATCTGCTAAGGATTGTCATGCAAGCAACTGCACTGATGCACATGTGTAACCCACAGTTCTCCACATCTCATCATGGGACTGGCAGTGACTAGAAAAGTACAAAGCATTAGAGACACAAGTGTTACTGCAGGCCTTGCACACACAGATAGACATGCACATGGATATAGTACATTTGTATCCTTAACAAGGGTAAAGCAGGCAAGCTTTGAAGGACCAGGTATGGCAGGGTGTGGTGCAGAACATCAGTGCTGTAGATGTCCATAACAGAACAGTAGTTAAAATGCATCACAAGGTCAATGATATAATATCGCATACAGTTTTTTTGCATGAAAATAATCCTTCTAAGCCCCCGGGCCTGTGGATAATACGGCCCAGACCACAAAATCCTTTATAAATGCATTCTATGAACACCTTCAGGAATGCATGGATCATGCAATCCCAAATAAAACCAAGACCCAATCCTCCAAAGGCAGACGTCCTGTCTGGTGGACCCCAGCCATAAACAAACTATACAATAGAAGGAGGAAGCTACTACATGACAGAGCAAAATCCCAAAAAGGGAAGGCATCTCTGATCAGTATTAGCAAAAAACTATGGGCAGTCATAAAATCATCTAAGGCCAGCTTCGAGAGAAAAATTGCACAGGACACTAAGGATAATCACAAGGCTTTCTTTAGTTATGTTAGGAACCTGGGTGGGAATTCCCAGATATGCTCAGAATTAGTCCAAAATGACAAAAAATACACCGAACCCACAGACATTGCCAACATCTTAGCTGACAGGTTCAGCGGAAACTCCCCCCCCCCTCACCACCAAAAGGGCTAATATCTATCCCAGCAGAGTGCTGCCCCCCTGACATCTCAGATGCTCAGGTAAGAGCTGCTCTCTCCAAAGCAAGAAACACAGCATCAATGGGACCAGACAGTGTCCTGGGCTGCGTCCTACATGAACTCAAAGAAGAGCTAAACCCAAACCTAAAACTACTGTTCAATCTCAGCCTTACTACAGGATATGTACCCAAAGAGTGGCGTACAGCAACAGTGGTCCCTCTCCACAAAGGTGGTGCCTCAACGGATCCTGGAAACTATCGCCCCATAAGTCTCACTAGCTTGGTCTGCAAAGCTATGGAAAGGATCATCATGGACCTTATAAATAAAGATATTGGGGACCTACAGACACTGGATCCTACCCAGTTCAGCTTTGTTAAGGGCAGATCCTGCCTCTTAAACCTGGTCAATTTCTTTGAAACAGTCACCAAGGCCATTGACAAGGGAAGGTGGTCCACACAGCCTACCTGGACCTCGCAAAAAAGCCTTTGATACAATACCCCACTTGGGCATTATAGATAAGCTCACCAGCTTAAATATAAACCCCTATGTCACTAGATGGGTTGCAAACTGGCTCAAGGACAGAGCCCACATGGTTAGAATAGCTGGAGCCATGTCAGACTCCAAACCAGTTACAAGTGGCGTCCCACAAGGCTCAGTCTTGGGACCTCTCTTGTTCGGTATATATTTCTCGGAGGTACAGGCCAACATGGAAGGACTGTGGCTGACCAAGTTCGCAGATGACTGAAAACTGGGCTCCATAATAGACTCTCCAGCCGACACAAGCATCCTCAAAAAGGGCCTCATAGAAACCGACAACTGGTGCCAGAGCCATGGCCTCAAGCTAAACGCCAAAAAGTGTATAGTCATCCCCTTTGGCAAAAACAAAGTGCCCACAAATTACCACATAGGTGGTAATCCATTAAGTACAGAAGAAGTAATTAGGGACCTGGGGACCCAAGTTGATAGCAATCTCTCATTTGACAACCACATGGCCAAAGTGGTTAGAAAAACATTTGATATAGCCCACCTAATCATGAAGGGATTCACATCTAGATCAGGGGAGGTCATCGTGCCTCTTTACTCATCCCTCATCAGGCCCATAATTGAGTACAATGCCCCTTTTGGGATGTACCTTACCAGACACCTGCAGCAACTGGAAAGACCCCAAAAGTACCTAACCAAGAGGATCAAGGGGCTCAAACAGATGCTGTATGCTGCCCGGTTAAAGAAGCTCCAGCTCTACTCAGTGGTATACCGCCTGCTCAGAGGCGATCTGTGCCTGACATATAAAGCCATGTCCAACCCGGAATTAATGGACAAGCTGCACCTCAGAAAATCCAAATCCCATCGAGCTACGCGCTCGAGGGACTAACCTCGGCACTGAAATAAATAGGACATGCTGGAGGGACAGATTCATAACCCAGAGACTCCCTCACTCTGAAATAAAATCCCAGTCCAGGTTAGGTAGAGTCCCTCATTGACTCTCTTCAAGAGGAATCTTGATGAGTGGATGGGAGATCGTAGGTTTACCCCGGGTATCACTTGTGTGTCACTGTTAGACAGAGGCACAGTATACTAACCTCGAAAAAGGGCACAGCAAAATTAATTTAAAATGGGTGGTGAAAGCCATACACACTCTGGCTAGGCTTATAAATGCCCTAGGGCAGATAGCCTAGTATGAACCTATGAACCTATGAACCTATACCAAGACCAGGGCATACGATATTGCCAGGACCAGATCCACCACAATTTATTTATTTGTTCGTCTTTCTTGATTGGGAGTGTTCAACTGGGTAAAAACCCATTTTCACCAGATGCCTGACAAGAAAAGTTCCACAGTTAAATCACATCTATTACATAAAAAATAATTTTTTTTACATGTGCAGTAAATTTGACATTAATAGTATACAGTTTTTTGCATGAAAATAAAGAGATTACATGTACTGAAAAGAGTAACAGAAAATTATATACATTGGATAAGCATCATTAGGGAATGAAATGCAAATAGAAACAGTGTATACACCTGTTCAATATATAGAAGAAAAGGAACAGAACTGAGAGTGTTTTCTTGGATGGTAGTAACTGCAGATACAGATAATAGTAATTTGATTTGAGATAAAAACTGAAAAAACAGGTTGCAGTAATGACAGGAAAGGCAGTTAAAGGCAGTCTAGGGTTAATGATTAAGGAGTGACAAAGTCATGGATAAAGTGACAGTTTTAGAGGTGATGAGATTTTTATGAGATAAGATAGAGTAGAGAGATGCTAGAGTTGTTGATTAAGAGAGATCTGGGGAGAAGACTTAGCCAGGTCAGCAGGAAGAGCAGAGATAGCTTTGGTTTAGGTGCTGTTTAAACAAGGTTTTGAATCTGTCAACCTTACCTGTCTGTTTTAAGTATGTAGGAATTTCATTGCAGACTTCTGCCACATCGTGGGAATAGAGAGAGTCTCCAGAAGTGATGAATGATTTACTGATAAATAGCAAGAGTTTGTTGCTGGAGTGAAGGCCCTTAGGAGGATAGTAGTAGACCAGAGTGTTCTGTGACACTGGGCATATATTAGGAGAATATATAGGAGGTCGTGGGCATTTATTAACAGAATATAGGAGGTTGTGGGCAGTGGTTAACTGTGTGCATGTGTAGCTAAGCTGATGTGGGAGTTGAAACCAATTTAATTGTTTTAGTACAACACAGTGGTGTGTATTGTTAGGGAGCATGGTTTCAAATTTAACTACTTTGTAGTACCAAATGGCCAGTTTAGTTTTACAGGTAGGGAAGGATATAATAGTGAAGGAAGGAGGTAGGTTGATGCTAAAGTAATTCTAGCAGTATCACTCAGATATTGCTTGACCATATAGAGAAGGCCAAGTTTTTGGTGTGTTTTCTTAATGGAATATAGTATGTGATGGTCAAACTTGAGGTTGTCATTTATTATGACTCCAAGTAGTTTAGTTTGTCTAACAGACTCTTGCTTAGTGTTATTATTTGAGGTAGTATGACGTGTGTGGTTCTGGTTAAGTGATTGTTTTGGAGAGAATAACTCAACATTTGTTTTGGGATTTAGAAGTAAGTGAGGAGGAACATCACTACAAAAATGTCTCACACAGACGGATTAGTTTTTTCCCAATTTTCTTTGTCTCTGCCACCTGCCAGTCATCATCTCCTTCATAGTGATTTGGCTAATTCATTCCTTCTTCAGCTTAGTGTAGCCATCATTAAGCAGCCCTTGGAGTGGTTAATTTTCTTCTGTGCCCTACATTCCTTGTGTATATTTGGATCACAGAGGAAGGGGGATATACAATGGCCTGATTGTGTTAGCTGCCCCTCAGTTCTGCAAACAGCCTAACCTCCTGTCCTTGAACATGGGTAGTGCTTTTCTGTATCTCTGCTGGAGAAATTGTGCCATCCCATGTGAGAGCCTGCACCCACCTCTCATAGTTAGGAAAGGTAAGCGGGCCACAATGTTTCAGTTATCTTCCTCACTATCTGCCTCCTCCATTGCTGCTGCAACTGCAAATTTATCCTGAATTGCCTGGGTTATAGTCCGAACTCCATCTCTCTGTGCCATAGAGCTGGGATGCAGAGGTAGGAAGAGTTCTTGGTAGCCCTGTCTTGTGCAGGTGAGAGAGCCCACATACCTGACAGCAACTTTGATGTAGGTATTAGGATGGTGATGACTACCTAAGTGCCTTTAGAAGGTGCACCTGGTTAGTCCTAGTATGTTCCATTACTGTTGCACAATGACTATATGGGTTAAAGTGTTAGTCAGCAGAATTTAAATGCGTATTTATTTTCCATGCACTTCAGGGATGAAATTGTAACAACCTGCACCACAAAGTATTTATGCAACCATATGCTCTGCAAGTTATTGACATGCAACAATATATGGTTCACATGATAGGGTGATGAATATGTTCCAGCACTGCTACTAGCATGTTATCTTCATTCATAGCTTGCAGTATGCAGGGTCCAGCTCAACAGGAAAGCCCACGCCTGATGTGAGTAGATCTCTTGTAACTGACAATGAGGGCACCTTGCAGAAGGTACAGTCTAATGGCACAATGGCACTGACAGTATCACTAATATTGGAGGTCATACAGACATCCCTCCACATATGAGATGATGGTGAAGCAGCATGCTGAACCCCCAACATCAAGTGTATTTTACACTGGAAATCCTGTCTGTGTATGCCTAACCCAAGCTACACTGAATTCCTTATATAGGGGACATCCATGAGCTACTTTATTTCTATTGTACATATATGCTATAGGAGATATGTGTGCCAGTGGCTTTTTCTGCCATATCTTCACATCATTTTCTGATTTGGCATCACTCAGTGGATGCCTAGTTTAATAATCCAGTCACAGAGAACTGCTATGCACACCATGGCAGAGATTGCAAGAGTACTGTGTGGCCTTCATGATTAAATGCAACCACAGCAGGGACTGTGGGATGACCTACACTTCATTCAGGGTGACATGGTATATAGGGACCTGGAGCAGACATACTTGCTGAGGACAGTAGTGGTTTAGCATGTAGTCAGTGGTACATCTATGATGATACTGGCAAATGCTCACTATGGCCACACAAAGCTCCAGATGAGTAGTGCATGATCGCAGGCTAAGTTTATGCAGATAGAGCACAGTGTTTAATGTCACCCCTGGCCATGGCTGTCTCCATCCCTTGGCATGGGCACTTCCAAGCTCATGGCCGGTGTTCATCAAGCTACATTGAAGGGTTGCTCCACTGATCATCTGCACTGGGTCCCAGTGTTGTCCAATATCTCTATCCCCTATTGACATTCATAGTACCACATCTAGCTGTGTCCATCCTCATGGTTATGGATGCTGTCCCTCAACTGCCTCCCACAATAGGGGTCACAATGGGATTTCTCTAGATGCAGTCATCCTTCATTCAAGGTGCATCCAGTCCCAATATTGCAGGGCCACATAGTAATCTGATTAAAGTTCATGACATGGAAGCTCCACCCTGACACTGGAGGGTCTGATCCTGACTCCTCCTAACCTACTTCTGTTCTGCAAAGCTGACACATTGACCTTCCATTACTCTTATACCTATGGTATACCCATTAGCATTGCTGACACTTGTCATTGTGCCCCAATGCACCTGTGGAGATAATGATGACTGTACCTCCCATCTCCCTGGCTTTTGTGGATAAGGTAACATCAAATGCACAGTATTGTCCAGCCACAATGTAAGTTAATAAAAAATATTTAATATTGAGCAAAATGATTAAAAATATAAAACAGTAATTCCCAATAAATGAGCATAACTTAATCACCAGGAAAATAAAATCTGTACTGTAGGATAGAAATCCAACATTCACAAAATCTCTAACTGATCTAGCTAATTAGTTACAATTTCCTAACTAACTAAAGAACACTGTCCCTGATCTATACTAAATTACAACAGAGCAAAGGCAGGCTTACAGTTTCTGGTGAGTCATTTTTGGGTATCCTTTGCACAGTTCAACTGACAACTATAACTGATAACCAATAACTGACTTCTGTAGGCTCTTTTATAGACTAGCCTAAATGTTAACTGTTCCAGTTCTAATTTTCATTTTATATATTTTTTTAAATTCAACCAACACCTGTTTTCTAAAAGCTCCTTCCTTCTTTCAGCTTCTGACAGTAACACATAGCAACTGTCAACATTCTGATGACAGCATCTGCTGATCAGTTAAATTTGAGACAGTTTGCCTTTGGAATCTCTTTTCACAAACATTCACAGTTAGAAGTGTAAATGGACACTGTTCAAGTCTTTAAAACATTCTGTTCAAGCAGATCATAAATCAACATGTAAGAATTTATTTACAATATCATAACTAGTCATGCTGCCATACAATACACAGGACAATCTGAAATTATATACAAAACTTCAACCAGGCATGCTAGCACAGACGACAATGTCTAATTTCTTCACACCCCCCTCCCATGAATCAAACATGGTTTTCAAGTGACCCTTAAAAAACTAGGCTTGAGAAAAATGGGTCTGTCTGGGAATATATACCCGTTCCTCTCCTGGGCAATCCATTTGCATTGGCATTATTAAACCCACTGCAGTGTTTTTCTCCTTCTGAGGAAACTTCTCCTTATGTTTCTCGAATGCCTGATCACAGTCTATAGTCCACATTACCTTATCTGGTTATTTTTCCTATTTCAGCCAGTAAAAGATGCTACCATTGTACCACAAGTGGGCACAAATTTTCCATAGTACCTCACTGTCCCTAGAAATGCTCTCACTTGCTTTTTAGTAACAGGAACATGCCACGCTTGAATAGCTTCTACTTTGACAGGTTCTGGCCTAATCTTATCACTCCCCACTCTGTGTCCTATGTAAGTGACCTCTGCCATACCCACCTGATACTTACTGGATTTAATGGTTAGTCCTAAATTTTTAAACAGTTCTAAGGGGCTGGCACAGTACACACAGAACCTGTGCTGCTCAAGGCATCGTGACTCCTAAACAGAGTACAAGCATACGGGCAACCCAGGGGATGTTTACCTGCAGACATTTGCCGCAGCCATAAGTGAAGAGGCAGTCAGAGAAGCTTGGTGCACATAGCTTAATACAGGGGTGTGACAGACAGACAGAGTACACACACACGGTCCGACACAGATTCGGAAGTGGCAGCCTGTTTCCCACTGAAGGGAATATATCAGTTTCCAAGTTCAGTAGTATATCCTGTACCAAGCTCTGTGATGGATTCTGAGATTCTGAGAGACCATCTACAAGTGCTGCAATGCATGTATCTGCATATGTACTGGTATCTGTAGATACACAGCAGCAGCAGAACGCAGCCCAGCCCCAGCCAACGTGGCAAAACCCCTACCATTTGTGGAGGGTGATGGACCATGACGAACTGAGCGGCATGTAAAACCAAAAGAGCGAAGGAGTGCAGAGGCATGCAGAGACTGTTCGGCAGGCAGAGGGGTAGAAGAGGGAAGAAATCACCGTGAAATCACCACCACCTGCAGCAATCATGGCACGCAACGCTACATTAAGCAGGCAAACCGCAGAACTGTGGCTAACTGGTAACTGGCGGCCGAGGGCGGTAATGCAGAGCAATGGGGCACAGCAGATGACAAATGCAGAGTGTGCTAGGCGCAGTGTAATATGTCAAGAACTGCAGAACCCTTGTCAGAGCAAACACAGGGTACCATGCAGGCCAGGGCAGCAACCAGAGCGCATCCATGGCTACACCTCCAGCAACCCCAGAGTACAGCCTATCCTTGTAGAATCTCGATATGTAGTGGCAGCTTCATATTAGTGTAGAACTGCTTTAACATTGCACACCTGCACTGGACCCTGCTAGGTCCGGGACATCAGAACCTTGGTGATGGTGATGGCACTTTTCCACCAGCTTGGTGATGGAGCCATATACATGTCGTACATCCCATGATGGCTGATATATACCCACCAGCACTCTGGTGTACACCCCACCTTCACGGTCTCATCTCACACTTTGTTCTGCAAATGCCTGTAGCATAGTCCTTTATGTAGAATTTAACTGCTCCACAAGACCATTAGTCTGGGAATAGTAGGGGGTGTTCATTAAATGTTTCATCCCTCAACACTTCCACAAACAAGTCAGCAAGTCTGACATAAAGTTGGCACCTTGGTCAGTCAGTATCTGCCTTGGAAGATCTACCCTGTTGAGGATTTCTAGCAAAGCATTTGCCACCTTCTCTACATCAACATCAGCTGCAAAAAGAATATTAGGTACCATAGCTAGAAGTGGCAGATGGCAAGCTCTAGGCTCTACCAACTGCCGTACTACCTCACCCTCCAGCTCTCCCTTAGCAGTCCACTTCATATACAGGAAACCTTCCTTTTCTGTCTCAATATTACCTGCACAAGGAATATTAGGCACTATAACTAAAAGTGGCAAATGGTAGGCTCTAAGCTACACCAACTGCCTTACTACTTCCCCTTTTAGCCCACCTTCAGGAGTCCACCCTTTATGCAACAAACCTTTATTCCTGTATACAGACTCCCCAGTTGCTTGAGCCTTAGGTACTTCCTTAGCCATCTTCCTCAAGCTTTGTAATGTGGGGTCCATATGTTGAGCCTGTGTCAACTCTACATTTGTGACCCTCCCAAGCTCCCCTTCCATAGGAAGCTTAGTAACTTCCGACAGCTGTACCTCACTGTCAGTCTGAATACCATCACTCACTTCCATCCTTGCAGTCATGGTGTCCAAAGGAACATCACTACCTCCCAGCAGCTGTGGTTCACTTTCAGATGTACTACTATATGATAGCTGCTTCTCTGAAACAGCCACTACACCAGTCCCAGCTTCAGGTATGAGATCTGTCTTGGTCTTCCCCAGGATATTGGATCTACATGCTTGTCTCTAAGCCTGACTGCATGTCACTGCATGTACACAAGGTACTGCATCATCAAAGTCATTCCCTATCAGGACATTTGCAGGAATATCCTCACACAGACCTACCTTCTTGCTTCCTCTTCCACCCTTCCTGTCAAGATGAACCCTAGCCAAAGGTATTTGGAATGGGGACCCTCCCAAACCTCTGAATGGAGTGGACTGTCCGAGCAAGTACTGCTCTTGTCTAACCACTGCAGGCCTCATAATGGTTATATCAGAAGCTGTGTCTCTCTTAAAAATAACGTGTTTACCATCTACTAAGACAAGATATAAACTGTGGTTATAGATTGGCACCTCTGTTTTTTCCAAGCAACTTACCACTGACAGTTTATCAGCACCCCTTGCTGTCTCCCTCACCTTTTCTTTCTCACCTTGCCTCAATAGACATTTGACTGCTATGTGACCACTCTGGTTACACTTGAAACATCTAATCCCTAACTGTGTACTTGGACTAGTAGTTTCCCCTGTTACTGGTATACTCTGTTGGAGTGGTTTAGTCTGTCCCCCATGGGTTCCATTATGTCCATGTGCAGTATTAGGTATCCCTTTCTTATGCACTGGTGATCTGCTTGCTAAGTAGAGATCCCCTTTTCTCAGCAGCTCCTACATAGAGCTATAATCTCTGTCTGCTAACCAGATTGTTATGTCATCAGGCAAAGTACTGAGGTCTTATTCAACAAAAGGTCTGTCAGTTCCTTAAAAGTGGTGACCTGACACCCACTCACCCATCTGTGACAGTAAGTACTTAAGTCAGCAATATAATCACATACACATTCATCTGCCTTGTGTCTGTGTTCACAAAATCTTTTTCTATAAGCTTTAGGTGTTAGTTTAAAACAATCTAGAACACAGTTTTTAACTTTAACATAATTCAAACAATCTACATCAGACAATTTTGACATGGCCTGAAAAGCTTTACCTTGGAATAAGGGAGTCAGGAGCTGAACCCAGAGCTCACGATCAACATTATACTGTTTACATACCCTCTCAAATATATGAATAAAACTGATCCTGACTCCTCCTAACCTAGTCAGGGTGGCATGCATCAATTCCCTGGCTTCATACTCCCTGGTCAACTGGTTCTTTGTCATCTTACTATAGACTTCTGCAGACATATTTGCTTGCTGTCTCTGGAAACTAAAAATAAATAAAACTGGGGAACTGAGATTCTGTATGTTTACTTTGTGGCTGTCAAGAGTACACCTTAATGACAGCTATCCATGGGCTTCTGAAATCCAGTTAAAAATCTCACACCGCTGGCACCAGTTAATGTGACGTCCGGTTAATATCCCACTAGACTGCCACCAATTAATGTGATGCCCAGATAATATCCCATTGAACTGCCACCAAATAATGTAATGTCCCCTAGTATCCAGAGTCAGTAACTAAGGAGCTTCAATCCTGACAACTGACTTCAATGTGAGAATGTCACTTAAACAGGATTTGCATTCCAAAAATTTCCCCTAAGACCACTACAGGAACATGCTCTATAACCTGGGATTTTACTGTATTCTTCTGTCCACTACAAAGATAACTCATTATTACACACTTCAGAGAAATGTGTCCCAGTTTAAGACATCTGATGCACTCACACTTAAATAAATGAAATCTCAAACATCTAAACATTTCTGGGAAAGCCTGACACAGATTTCCAGTTGTGTCTCTTCCCCAGAATAATGTGGTAATGCTGCCACTAATCAGTGTCTTCATACCTTCTAAAGGGGTGTCCAGTTATGACAATTAAATATTAAAACAAATAGTAGCAAATGACCTAAGCAGCCAGACTTCTGGAGTGGCCCTGGGAATTATCAAAGCAAGTATAAGCACTCTCAAATCACTAAAGAAAAACACTGATTGTCCAGCCACAATGTAAGTTAATAAAAAATATTTAATATTGAGCAAAATGATTAAAAATATAAAACAGTAATTCCCAATAAGCAAACATAACTCAATCACCAGGAAAATAAAATCAATACTGTAGGATAGAAATCCAACATTCGGAAAAACTCTAATTAACTCATTCATCAGGAAAATAAAATCAATACTGTAGGATAGAAATTCAACATTCAGAAAAACTCTAACTGATCTGCCTAATTAGTTATAATTTTCTAACTAACTAAAAACACTGTCCCTTATCTAAATTAAATTACTACAACAGAGCAAAGGCAGGCTTACAGTTCTTGGTGAGTCTTTTTGGGTAGCCACTGCACAGTTCAACTGACAGCTTAACTGACAACTGACTTCTATAGGCTCTTTTATAGACTAGCCTAACTGTCAACTGTTCCATTCTAATACTCATTTCATATTTTTTAAATTCAGCCAACAGCTGTTTTGTAAAAGTTCCTTCCTGTCCTTCAGTAAATTCAACCAACAGCTGTTTTGTAAAAGTTCCTTCCTGTCCTTCAGTAAATTCAACCAACAGCTGTTTTGTAAAAGTTCCTTCCTGTCCTTCAGCTTTTGACAGTAGCACATAGCAACTGTCAACATTCTGATGACATCATCTGCTGATCAGCTGAATCTGAGGCAGTTTGCCTTTAGAATCTCTCTTCGTGAACATGCGCAGTTAGAAATGAAAAAGGAAACTGTTCAAGTCTTTAAAAATTTTGTTCAAACAGATCATAAATCAACATGTAAGAACTTATTTACAACATCATAGCTCGTCATGCTGGCATACAATACACAGGACAATCTAACATTATATATAAAACTTCAGCCAGGCATGCTAGCACAGTTGACATTGTCTAATTTCTTCACATCTTATGCCAAATGTGGAATTTTGGGAACTGCCTGGATGGCATACAGATGCACTGTATACAAGACCCTGTAGATTGCATACCACCTGGCACTTAATGGAGTGGAAGCCCTTCTGACTGATATACCAGATGTATGGAAAAGATGGGGTCTTTATAGCAATATGGACATAATCAATGGCCCCCAGGGCCTTCAAGAAACTGACTATGTTGTAGAATATCTTTACAGAGCTGGTTCTTTTCTCTGCTGCCCATTGAAATGATATCTGCTTTTTATATCCTGCAGCATCACATCAAGGGGACTAATGTAGAATATGCCGAGATGACTCCTGTTAAACTCCTACTATATTCCTTGTTAAACACAGGTATGTCTCCATGGCAAGGATAGTTAGTGCTACACTAATTTTCATATCTATTGGGACAGGCATGCTATATAGCCGTCTATCATTCCATGTGTGACTGTCATATCTCTACTAATGCTTATATGGTGTCTCTGTCCACATGGTAGTGGTTGATAATGTTCATGTCATGGAAGTGATGACATTTTAACCTCTAGTGGACCCTTCTGTGATGCAGAGGGCAATAATACAGAGTGTTCTGGGAACTTGCTCCAAAAACTGCCATTAACACATGCTTTCATGCTAGTATTGATGCTACCCCTACCATCATGATGCGAGTGAATGTCCTGTATACCAGACAATCCTGGCATTCAGAACAGATAACTACCACTGTTCTTTCTGCTAAATTTATATGTTTTTGAATCACTCTGACGTGTTTCCCTTTGGTATACATGATGGGTCAGATAAGCATGTTGACTGTCAATCATTTCCATTCAATGCATACAGCTCTGTCTGTTTGCTAGCACAGTCATGCTACTTGTGTTCTCTGAATCATAACCTCCCTGATTGCCATCACTAAGTGCCCTAGTTCATATAATACTGTGTGCTGTGTGTAAAACTTAAAACCTCCTCTAGTTAGGCCATGAGAAATTCCAAGATACTTATGCCAGACAACTTGTCGGTCTGCTTAATGTATTCTACTTGTACAAAAACAGATCAAAAAGTTGCGAAAAGATGGCCAACTTCTGCTTTGATTGGAATCCTTAAGAGATTATTTCTAGAAAAGATCTTTATTAAAGCTCTAAAAATACACTAGACTGTAGTTATTATATGATGAGTAAAATAAGAAATCGGAATAGTTTCATAAACTTTGATTGTTGTTTGCGGTCTTTTTATTTAGAGAAATGCATCCCAATGCTTAACAGATAGTCCCCCTGTACCTCTCTGTCTTATCTATATTTTTTCTGTCTGTCTGCCTGCTTGTGTGCATGAGTCTCCCTCTCTCACTCTCTCTCTCTATCTCTCTTGCTTGCACGCACACACACACACACACACACACACACACACACACACACACACACACACACACACAAACACGCGCGCGCGCGTGCAAGAAATTTGGCTCATCCTGTTATAAGCGTTTCTTATATTTATACTTTGGTGGTTTCAGATTTATGTGGATTTTTTGTTGTTTACAGTCTAGAAAGTCATTTGTTTATATCTGTATTTATAAGAACCTTCAATGACTGATACATACACATGTATATCTGATTTGTGTTCCACATTATCTGTAACAAAATGTACAATATGTTTATTTAATTATTTTCATAGTTTATGTTACTTTATTCATTAGTAATCGTGTCTTTGTATTTTAGAGGTTTTGCAAGGCAGGCTCTCCAGAGAATGAAACAGGTTCATTACTAGGGTATATGCAGATGTGGCAGACAAAACAATAAGTTATGCTACACAGAACTGGTCCCAAGACAGACAGCAACATCAGCTAATGATGCTGCCTCTGTACTGAGTGTCATGCCCTGTATTTAAATAGTGTCTGCATTTATCACATAGCCACATTAGGGGACACTGAATCCCAGAGCTTTACCACAGATTAAAATAAAATCTACTGTGACATAGTTTTAAGCATTTCTAAAGGGAGATAGTTTTCATTTGCAACACCAGTTTTACAGGACATATTTATAGAGCTTCAAAACAAGTTAAATATACAGAAAAATAGAAACCTAATTCATCAGAATGGAAACTAGTTTCTACTGAGTAATGAAGAAATATTATAACACTACATTTGCTCCAGCTGGATTTCTTTACCATGAAAGTAGACAATGTCAAGCAGTGGACATACTGTATTTCTGGATTTTAAGTAAGTCTGGTCACTATATGATTTTTAGACAACTAAATGGATTCTTAAAAACTGAATTTATTAAGCATTAGAGATACAAGCAATAAAGCAATAAAGCAAAAATCTTCAGATAATAGTCCGAAAGTAGCAGTGTGATATTAACGTATTTCAGGATCTCCAAAGACCTAATTTACAAGATAGTATCTTAATTAGCAATTTTAAAGATTATGATGATGATATATAAAGTAAAACTACCTTCTTGACATAGGTGGCAGTTAACAGACCGACAGATACACACACACACACACACACACACACACACACACACACACACACACACACACACACACACACACGCACACACACACACACACACACACACACACACACCAACAATAAATGGAACACTGAATTATGTAAACCTAAACTTTTGTCAGTTATTTGGTAACAGAAATCCAGTAACAAGTGTGTGTGAGGTAGACAGGTAGTGCAGAGCATGATGAAGAATTCAAAGATGAGATGCTGGTAACCAAACATGTCACAAGGTCACTGTATCAGAGATACTTGCTTTCCTGTTTGTTATCTACAGTAAATCAAGCAGGTTGCAGTGATGCCTAAGCTGAGGTGTGATTAATATGATGCTAGGCAGTGCACTTCAGTATTCAGATTGCAAAGAAGGCCACATCAGAACTACAGTGTTGTTGTTGTTGTTGTATCTTTCGGCTTTTCCCGGTTAGGGGTCGCCACAGCGGAACTCCGGTCCGCTAATGATTGGCAGTAGACTTTTACGTACCAAGTTGCCAGTCCTGACGTACAACCTTCAACTAAGGTACGCCCATTCATGCATGTCTCCACACAAAAGACGCTTTAGCTGAGAATCGAACAGGACAACATCTTACTGTGAGGTGACAACGCTACCGCAGCACCACCACCGCAGCATCAGAAGGATGTTTAATTTCAGCTTTTCAAATTCTGCATATGAGCGAATGCCAAAAGGTAGTAGGTGAGTTTGAAAACTGCCTTTTGTTGAAGATACAGTCCTCCCCCCTGCAGAAAGCTTTGCCCATTACCCATTTAATAATGTAACCATCTCAGATATAGCTGCACCTCATAAAGACAGCCACTTGCTCTGCAGTGATGTCTAATGAACACTTTGTATTTATGCATTCAAAGAAGGTAAAGTGACTGCATGCCACTCAATGTACTGTACTGGGATATTTACCAAAAAAAAAAAAAACACAGGGCAGTACATTAGAGTTCACATGCAAAAAAGTGGCATATTTGATGTTTTGCAGAGAAAAGTGACTAAGTGGAACCAAAAAAAGCAGAAAAAATTTCCTAATGTTAACTTAACTGGGAACCACTAAAGACTCTCCCCACAGATGGTGCTGTCTCTGAGTTCAACAATATAATCCTAGGTGTTTTAAACACTCATGTTACCTCAGAATAAAAAGATTCAAACCCACCCCGGCTTAGGGGTCATCGCAGCAGAACTCCGGTCCGCTAATAACTGACAGTGAATTTTTACGGTGTCGAGTTGCCAGCCTGGTGCCCAACCTTCAAAGAAGGCACACCCACATATGCTCGCACCTACCTGCATGTCTTTTAAGTTCACTCAACTGTAGGGAGGACATGTAGACTCCACACAGAAGGTGCACCAGCCAAGAATCGAACCGGAGAACCTCTTGATGTGAGGTGACAATGCTAACCATTGTTATCCCTACATACATTAATTCTAAGCAGTTGGCAGTGAAAGATATAAGACATGCATATTTTAAAATATTCATGCTTTTTGCCTGTGGGATCAGAGTTAGATATGTATGTCATGTATCTAGTTTCCTGGATGATATTACATAGACTGCTGTTCATGGTCACTAGCAAACATGAGATAAGGGTATTCCGGATGCTTACAGATGAGCATAAGAAAGTCAAATAAGAAAAAAGGTGACAGGGTCTGATGAATTTAACTTTTGTCTTGGTTTTAATAAAGACCCAGCAGTATCCTTCTGGAGGTTTTTTCTTATTTGATTGCCTGGACTGTTTTCCTTTGGTTGGATCTAGTCAGCACCAAGCATTTTGGACCTTTCGAGCATAAGAAAGGCAAGATTCATACAGGCAATTTATTCTAATGCAAACGCTCTTAAAAATAAGGAAATACAAATGAGAACTGTTGTAAAGCATAGTATGCTAATGAGGTGGTTTTGCAATTCATAGCCCAACATCCCTGAAGTATGCACATCCATTGTTAAAAACAATGCTTCACCTTGGATGTTGAAGTTGCAATCCACAAACGTGTTTGTCTAAGTATGCACAAGAACTAAAATGACACATATTATTTTGACCAATGATTACTACAGCGGTCTGACTATGTATGCTCACAAATGAATTATTTTCCATCAGGAGTATGTCCAGGTATGCACAAGCACCAAAATGAAAGATTTCACCATGTGGCTCCTCCAGGGGTATGTCCAGGTATGTCTAAGTACCAAAATTTAAATTTCCCCAAGTAAACCTTCAGGAGTGTATCCACGTATGCACAATCTCCAAAATGAAGCATTTCCCCAGGCAACATCTTCAGTAACATTCCTAGTATGCACAAACACCAGTATGAAACATTCACCCAAGTTACTCCCTTCAGTGACATATCCTAGTATGCACAACCACCAAAATGAAACATTCACCAAGCAAACCCTTCTTAAAATGTCCAGGTATACACAAGCAGAAAAATGAAATATTTCCCCAAGTGACCCCTTTTAGTAACATTTCCTAGTATGCACAAACACCATAATGAATCATTCATCCAAGCAATCCCTTCAGTAAAATGTCCAGGTATGCACAAGCTCCAACTTATCTCCCCTCACATCTGTGTATTCTCCTGGAAAACTGCTACTTACTGGCATAAGTTTGGAGCTATTTATAGGTTCATAGGTTGGTACTAGGCTATCAGCCCTAGGGCCTATGCAAGCCTAGCCATAACAATTCCCTGGGTATTTCTTCCAACAATATTTACTTCTCCAGGCCCCTGTCTAGCAGGGTGACTGACATGATCCCCTGGCTGAATTTCCTATCTCCCATCCAATCATCAAGGTTCCTTTTGAAGAGGGCCAATGAGGCACTCTGCTTGATATGTATGGGCAGTCTATTCCAGAGTATGGGGGGTCTCTGGGACAGGAACCTATCCCTCCAGCATGTTTTATTCATTGTGATGACAAGGTTTAGATCCCTGGAGTGTGTGGCTCTGAGGGATTGGGATTTCTTTAAGTGGAGCATGTTCAACAGCTCAGGGTTTGACATGGCCTTGTATGTTAAGCAGAGATCACTTCTGAGTAGATGATATGCCACAGAGTATAGCTGGAGTTTTTTAGATGGTCAGTATATGGCATCTGCTTTAGGCCTGTGATTCTTTTAGTGAGGTATTTATGTGGCCTTTCCAGCTGTTGCAGATGTCTTGTGAGGTACATACCAAACGGGGCATTATACTCTATAATGGGTCTAATGAGGGATGAGTACAGTGGGACAATGACCTCCTTTTTTCTGGATGAAAAGCCCTTAGTGATGAGGTGTGCCACATAGAAGGATTTCCTGACTGCTGTGGCGATGTGGTTATCGAAAGTTAGACCACTGTCCACCTGTGTCCCTAAGTCTCTCATCACACTTTCGATGTTTAGTGTCCTGCCACCTATGTGGTAATTCATGGGTACATGTTTTTTTCCAAAGGGGATAACTATACATTTCTTGGCATTACGCTTGAGCCCTTGGCTCTGGCACCAGGCATTTGTTTCTGTAAGGCCCTTTTGTAAAATATCCACATCATTTGGGGATTCAGTAATGGCTCCCAGTTTGCAGTCATCTGCAAACTTTGTTAGCCAGAGTCCCTTAGTGTTGGCCTGTACTTCAGAGAAGTAGATGCCAAACAAGAGTGGTCCCAGGACTGAACCCTGAGGTACTCCACTTGTGACTTGTCTGGAGCTGGATTTGGAGTCAGCTACTTTTACTGTCTGGGTTC
This sequence comes from Protopterus annectens, assembly GCF_019279795.1. Classification (NCBI taxonomy): domain Eukaryota; kingdom Metazoa; phylum Chordata; order Ceratodontiformes; family Protopteridae; genus Protopterus; species Protopterus annectens. Next base: position 662,539,180 of record NC_056751.1, on the reverse strand, counting down.
TGTCAGTAAGCCAGTTAGCAACCCTTCGAGTGACGTAGGGATTTATGCCCAGCTTAGTAAGTTTATCTATGATTCCAGAGTGGGGGATGGTGTCAAAGGCCTTGGCGAGGTCCATATAGGCTGTGTGGGCTGCCTTACCATCGTCCACAGCTCTGGAGACTGATTTGAAGAAGTCAGTCAGATTCAGGAGACAAGATCGGCCCTTCACAAACCCAAACTGGGTGGGGTTCAGTGTCTGAAGGTTGCCAATGTCTTTGTTTATAAGTTCCATAATAATGCGTTCCATGCCCTTGCAAATAAGGCTTGTCAGACTGATGGGATGGTAGTTCCCGGGATCCTAGGTGGATCCTCCCTTGTGGAGCGGGATAACTGTAGCTGTGCGCCACTCAGTGGGCACGAAGCCTGAGGTGAGGCTATGATTAAACATGACACTTAGGTGAGGTGCCAGTTCATTCTGTAGTTCATGTAGTACACAACCTGGGACGTCATCTGGTCCCATGGATGCTGTATTCTTAGCTTTGGAGAGTGTGGTTTCTACCTGTGTGGCCGTGATTATCGGAATTTGGCAATCTTTTGGTATTGAGATGGGCCCTTTAGGGGGTGAGAGTGAGGTGAAGTTGGCACTAAATCGATCTGCCAGGATATTGGCAATATCCTTGGGATCAGTATATTTAATGCCATTCTGTTGTAACTCAGAGCAGATCTGAGCATTGCCATTTAGATTCTTGACATAACTATAGAATGCCTTGTGGTTGCCTTTGGAATCTTCTGGCAATTTTATTTTCGTAACTAGCTTTTGAGGATTTTATGAGGGATCTCAGTTTCTTACTGAGGCTGGTGAGGGAGTTTTTTGCATCCTGGGATTTTCCTCTTTTTTGCAACAGTTTCTTCCTTCTGTTGTATAGTTTGTTTATAGCAGGGGACCACCAGATTGGCTTCCTTTTTTTGGAGAAGAGCATCTTGGTTCTATTTAGGATGGCACAATTCATGCACGAGTGGATGTGCTTGTACAGTGCCTTAGTGTAGGATTCTGCAGTCAAACTTCCAGATCCCGTCTGTGTGGGTGTTGTGAAGTTTGTCACTTCTGACTTCAGTAGCTTGAAGTTGGCTTTGGAGAAGTTTTTTAAGGAGGTTTCCTTACTGGGAGGTGGGAGTGGGATGTGGATGTCAAGGGCGATTTGCTTATGGTCAGACCTGACCAATGAGGGGGTGACCACTGGTGTGGAGCATCCATGAAGAACAGTGCTGTGTGGATATGAACTACAGAATGAACTGCTTAGTTTGCAACTGAGCTCATTATAGATTCATGTCTATGAATCATACACATATATAAATGTATAAAGCCCCTTAACAGAGTAGCAGCTGTCCCCCTATTACTGAATTAAGCATGCTATTCTTTTACGACAGAAGGCATGTTTACAACAACTCCTTTACATGTAGGCATGCATGCCAAAAGTCCAGGATTTGCATATCCACACAGCACTGTTCTTCATGGATCACCACTATTAAAATATGAATCCCATAGTCTGAAAGAAAAGCAGAAGAAGCTAGCCTCATGTCTTATGTTATTATTCGTAGAGTCAAACATCAAATGCTACAAATGTTTGAAATAATCTGAAATAATGTCAGTTCATTTTTTTGAGGAGTTGTGCAACTATAACCTCTAGTAAATCTCCTCCTCTATGCAAGTTGTCAGAAAACTAGAAGGATGGTCTAGGAATTAAACTTATTCCAGACTATGAGCAGAATATCCAAGAAGCTTGAAAAGGTAGAATATGCTGCACTCCTGCATGCTGCAGAAAAGAAGCATAGACAATATATTGTGTGTTTAAGTTCTATTAGGAAGAAAGAGTACTGCAATGAAGAAAGTGTCAGAGTTGCACTAAGGAGAAAATCAGCCTTTATTTGCCATTTTTAACTACATGAGCAGAAAGACTCTTAGGGTTTACCAGTACATATGTTACCAAATACAAGAACCAAATCACAGTTAATGAAGTTGGTGAATCACATGATTCCTCAGTACATGTTATGCTTATGTGTACTATAATGATTAGAGCAGAATCCAGCACTAGGTGACCTAGGCAGTTGCTAGGGCCCACTGGTTGGGAGGGGGCTGCTGGCTGGGGGTGGGGGCTGCCATAACATTTTTTTTTAAAGTTACATCTCTTCTTTAAGGGCATTTATTCTTCTTTAAAAATGCCCTCTGTGTCTGTGCATCCCTGCATGCATTGATGCACACACCTGCTGTTGCTTGCTTCTTCTTTTCTGTATCTGCATGCAGAATTTAAATACAAGGCATTCTGGATGCTAAACACCTGTTGCCTGCTTCTGCTTCTTTTCCACAACATTCTGGACATTAAACACACCTGCTGCCTGTGGACAATACAAACAATCAGTAAAGTGTGTGTGTGTGTAATGCCTTAGTTAGTTAATTTTCAGAGGCATAAACCCTTTATTTTAGTTACAGAAGCAAGAGCCTGAATCATCTACCCCAACTACTAGACTGCTCAAATTTTCAGCAGACTTTCAAGGAATTGAATTTCAGTGCATTTTCAAGGAATTGTGATCGTCACAGCATTTTCAAGGAGTTCTAAGCTTCAAGGGGAGAAACATTTACTGCTGCTCATGCTAAGTCTGTTTTTGAAGTACACCTGGTTTGTTTAGCTAATGGCAGTCATTGTCTGTGTTATACATTTTAAAAGCAGTGTTAATAGCATAACAAGCAGCATACTTGTTTGTGATGCAGAAGGCTGTAAGTTCTACTCCCATACCATATAGATTGTTTGCTGATACTATGTTGTACTTTAAAGGGGGTGGTGCTGCAATCCTGAGGGTGTCTTCCTTTGGATGAGATGGCTAGTAACTATGAACCTGTTGTCAGTTTGCCATTCATTCCATATTGCAATATTACCAGCTTACAGTATTTTTTTAATATAACAGAGGCAATTTATTCTTTTGAGGGCAGCAGGTACTGAATTTGTAGATGAAAAACTGAAATACAACGTTGTTTGCTAGCAGCAACCTTCTCATTAGTTACAGATCTCTTTAATGTGGAATTATTCAGATGACTTTTACTTCTGCAGATATTGTGCATATTGAATGATATTGGTGGATTGTAATGACAGAAGTTTGAGTGGCCTTTTTACAGTTGAAATGTTATGAAATGGGCAGTTTTGTCATCATTGGTTCAAGCATATTGTTTCATTGCTTACTGGAAAATGTTCAAAACTACAAATTTAAAATATACTCTAACAAGTGATGCTATATTATAGTATACAAGGAATATAATTTAATACAATCAGAAAGGTGAATCAAAGAACAGATGCATGTATACATGGTCCTAAAAATGTGTGCAAGGGGCCTATGGTTTCTAAACAGCCCAAAGGTAAACTTAATCTGCCACTTGTCAGATGAATTTTCTTTGAATGTGGGTTCCAATGCCATTTCATTGAATGCAAGGTTTCAAAGGCAGAAAAGTTAACTGTTAATACTAAGCCTGTTTCATTGTCAGACAGTATTATTTTGTTTAACAAATGTCTACAAGCATTTGTGTTATAAAATTTGAAATAAAAGTTTTAAATTAAATCTAAATATCTGTAATCATTGTAGAAGTAAAGAAAAAAATAGTATGTCCACCGATAGCTTTGAACAGTGTTTATGCTAACTGGGGAGAAATAGTCCTGTAACTCGAACTGGAATGAGGCTGCTGTGTGTGTGTGTGTGTGTGTGTGTGTGTGTGTGTGTGTGTGTGTGTGTGTGTGTGGGCCTTGTCCATTACTCTTCTCAGGGCCTCACTTGTTCTGGATCTAGCTCTGATAGTGATTAGACTGTGTGCATACTGTTAAGAGAAACATCTGCTTTTTTTCTTTTTTAAATAGTCATTGATGTGTGAAAACCGAGTGATGCTAGTTTACCAGGGAATTCACAAAACATATAACTATTTGAAGTTGTCTTTGAGATGAGGGAATTTAAATTTTGTAAAAATAGACAAAAAGGAGTCAAACTATGCACAGAAGATGGCAGGTAATGAAAAATGTGTTGCTGATAAGTTCTGAATGAGGTGCAGCCACAAGTATAATAAAAATGAGTGTCCTGTGTTTAGGCATTAGACATGTGGGGAGAGAAATCACTTTGTTAAAGTGTGTGAAATGTAATACATTCATTTTCAGTGAGAAAAAATACAAGTGTGGGAGAATACAAGAAATGAGCTGTTTGTGGGTACAATAAAACATGCAAACAATGAATCAGATGAAAATCTGGGCTCAAACTTAATAATCAAAATGTGTTTTATATTAGACACTGATGTAGAATGTAATGCACTGTCTGCTCATATGTATGAGGTAACTGAATCTAAAGGTCAGTAAACTGAAGCCATTCATGTATACATTCTTCTTTCATCATGCAAAGCCAATGGGTCAACAAATACTACTTGGGAGTGCAGGAATTAGAAATATAGAATTCCAGGTAGTGGGAATGGAATCCCCAGTTATTTTATGTTATTTAATTAGCCATAAACTTGGTATAAGGAATTAAATAATAGTGCAAATGTACAATTGCATTATATATCTGATCAGAATGTGCATTCTGATGATTTGCTTAAAGTCATAATTATTTAATTTACTGACTAAGACAGTCAAACAGCTCAGCTTATTCAGATCACACAGGTATATCAGCAGCGCATCCTCTAAATAAAATTCCATCAGCTTAGATAAATATATTTGAGAAACAATTGAATTGTCCAGAATATAGTGTTATGATTTGTATATGCATAAAATCACAAGATCTTTATATAACTATAGAAAAATATCTACTTCTGCCATTGAAGAAGTTCTTTCTACCTTACCAGGAGCAATGCCTTTGCTGTACTTGAGCCTAATCCAAAATTTTGGCAAAATAAACTCAATATGGAATCATACAACCTATATGCATTTACTTATTCTATTAGAAGATATTGATTTTTCAGACACAGCTTAGTATATCATCATTACCTGAAATGTTTCAGAGATTTTGTTGCATAACCAATGAGGGAAATTAATGGCAATGTTAATATTATTGATGAAACACTGGCATAGAGTAAACAAAGGAAAAACATAAAATTAGATTGAAATAATGAATGAAAGGCTAAACAAAATAAGCAAGTATAAAGCTTATAGCACATAAGTACAACTGGAGACCATTTTGTAGGTTTAAGTGTGCTTTATGTACAATACAATAAATTAGATTCAATGTTAGTTAAACTAAAACAGTTCAAACTACTCACAAAACAGGTCATTGTTTACAGTCTCAGAAACTCCACAGCTCCTAGGACTCATCTGTGGGGGTACTGCAGTTCAGGTAAAGCTACCTTCTTTCTCCTTTATAGTTCCACTCAAACTGAGTATCCAGGCTTCCCTTGCCTGTGTCTCTGACCTTGTTTCAGGCTATCTTACTTCAGGAATCCTGGCCTATCTGGGCTTGGACAGACCCTTGCCTGGGCATCAGGTTTCCACCTGAATGGTATACAGGTGAAAGTCTGGGCAAGAGACTTATACATATATACTTCTTAGGCTGTTTGTATTTCAGTCTCCTAACTGTTTATCTTTTCTGTACCAGGCTCCTGTCCATATCCCCATGTGATCCATTTACAATGAGAGGCAAATGTCTTTGTTTCATCTGTTTCCATTATTTATTTTTTACAGGACACATACTTTGACCATAACTACAGGTAATCGCATTACACAGCAGATCTTTTTCTGTCTGGGTCCACTTATGGACTGTTTTATTGAATGACAGGTCTTCCAACTCCACTATTCCATGTAACATTTACAACCTTATGTCAATGGTTAAGAGACTCTGTTGTCATTCATAAAAGCTTCTCAGACCTAGGGGTATATGTTATACTGTCAGACCGCTAATTCCTAGAAGGGCTGTCATCCAGAAGTACCCTAGGATATGAATGCTCTAGCTACATGGCTCTGTCTTCCATATAGCCAAAGTCTATTAAAAGCTATCTTGCTCTTTGTGGCACATATTGGATTTTGAAATATTACAAGGCCAAATTTCCTAGGTTGTAGAGTTTCTTTATTTCAGACCATAATGACTTTCAGAAGTTGCCTATATTTGTCAAATACTGGTTATAATAAATTCTGTTCATCTGTGGTGCAGACAAAACCACCAATAAATGCTTTTCTACCATTATAGTCTTTACAGATGTCTTTCCTTGTTCTTACCCCTGGACTTTTCAATAGAGTATATTCTACCCTTTGTTTGTTACTCTTGTATTTACTGACGCTTCTCTTTTACAGACCAGAATAGAAGATTGTTATGGCGACAACTTAGACTCACTTGCTTGATTTAATACCTGTAATTTCCTTCTTTGCACACTCTAAGGCTACACTTTCTCTTTTCTGGTGTGCTTCTGGCATACCACTTTATTGTTTCCTTTATTTCCTGCAATCTTATGTCAGTTTGCTTTTGTCTTTGTTTTATTTTCTTATTTATAGTTTACCTTTTTTCCTTGCTGTTGTATTAGCAGACACAATTCTCTTATGTTATTCATATCAGTAATATTCCTTGCATTATTTTCAGTACACTTGCATTCCACTCATTGGAATACTCCAAATTTTTATTTATTTTCATGGCTCTTTGGTTTTATTTTCCACTGTGGTAGTTTTTACACATTTTTGAATCTTTCAGCAGTATTATTCCTGCACTTTTGTTGTTTCTGTTTGTCATTGGATACCACGTGGTTATTATACTTATATATTAATTTATATATCCTAATGCAGGTCATTTTCTTTCTCTGTAGATTCCATTTCTACATCATGGAATTTTTTTAACTTGCATCAAGTCATGTGCCTTTAAAATAACTGATCTATGTCTGTTGTTGATTCGTTTTCCACAAAACACATTTCTGTAACTTTACATAAAGTCATATGCTCCTTAGCTCATGCACTTTTGCAGTGGAACTCCTTACCACACCAGAAACCTCCGATAAAGAATATCTTGCATACTTGGACTCTGCACTATGCTCTAAATAAAATGCCTGTATTTCCTTTGTTAATTATAGCTCAGCCATCTTTTGTGCTCCAGCCTTTTCCAAACTCCCAATGTTTATGTCTTATCCTCATTTCTTTTCAAGGAATTATTTTGCTTAAACAGGTCATGGATTAAGACCCTACCTTTTAATTTATTTCTAGACTGTATACCAGGTACATGCCAGACTCTATATGTAGCACATTTTTGTTGCGAATCTGTAGGATTTCTACCCAGCACAATTCCTTTTAAGTCAATGTTTCCTTTACCCATTGTAGTACAGATTCAATTTGTAGCACAGTGTTTTTTATTGTCCAGACTTGTTTAGTAAGCTCAGGCACAGTTTTATTAGGGTATCTGCATGCTTAAACACATCTGCATAACTTTGCCCAAACAGTCATTTGAACAAGACTTCTAACTCTTTCTGCTTTACTTTCCAGATGCTCAACGTTTTCAGTTCTTTCTAACCTTTTTGAAAATCTCCCACCATACTTCTGTGCTTGTCAGTTCTGTTTAATATCATGCTTCCATTTTATGAGCATTTCAAACACCACCTGGTTTAATATTTCACATTATTCAACAACACTATCACCTGGTGATTGCTTTGTTAAAAGGTTTTATGTAACTTTCTGCATCTCTGAGATGGCTTCCTTTAAAATGTCATGTCTCTCTGAAATCCTGCTTGCTTCATTACCTAACCAAGCCTCTTAATCAAACTATGAACCAATCCTGAGATAGTTTCAACACTCTTTAAATCCTATAGTGCCAAAAGCATTACGTAGATCATCATTTTGAATTTCTGTAATGTCTCTTTTTAGTGTTTTTTTCTTTTTGTTATTACCACTGAATTCTATCACATGCTTCAGTAACCTTTTTCCATCATACCCAGTTTAGAAAGCTCACAGTTTATTTTTTCTGGAATATATTTTAACCCTGTATCTATTTTTTGTATACCAGTAGCATTTCCAGATATATACAGTTGGTTATCAGCACATTGCTTTATTTCATTTTGTATTTCAGGTGTACCATTCTGAATCTTAGACCCCACTGACACACTTATGATTCAGTAACACTCTGATTTGTTTCATCAGCAGTTGCCCCAACTGCATTTTAATACTTTTACTTTTAGTAGAATAAGGGGTGAGGTAAAGAGAAATAATTTGGGGTACAATGGCAGTCTTAAATATACGTTTACAGAAGTATTTTGTTAAAATGTTCTAATACTTTCCAAACTGATATAGTGGAACTGAGATATGGCTTGAGTCACAGGTTTCAAATGCAGCGTTTCAGAGGATGTTTCATGTCAGACTCCGGCATTATACTGTGTTTCAGCTTTTATGTTTATTCTAACCATGCCTGCTAATTGTCAGCACAAGCCCCCCCCCCCCCCCATTGGTCTTAAGCCCATTCTTTCCATTACTAGCTTGAGGGATAAAACAGAAAGGAAGGGCAACATGCAGACATTGATGGGGGTGTTATATGCCCCCCCCCAGCATCTACTAATGCTGACAATTAGACTAGTTCTATTATGCTCTCCCCCAACCCTGGTAGCTGAATGAGCACTTGCATTACATGGGGGGCTTACAATCACTTTCCCATACATGAACCTGCTTTCACATATAGGTTAATAAGAGCTATTGATCTCTGCTCAAAGACATGGTGAAATAATGCCGGGGATATATGCACATAAAGTTGACATTATGCTAGAAGAAGAAAAAAAAGCACTTGAGAAGGCAACATTTCTGTTACTCCATACACAAACGCAAAGATATATAATATATATATATATATATATATATATATATATATATATATATATATATATGAAGAGAGAGTGAGAAAGATGTGTGTGTATAAAATTTTTTTTTTACATACATGTGGTGAGCATGACCACACACACACACATACATACACACACATGCACACAAGTGCACCCACTATAGCATCATGCAAACACTGGTACCAGACAATTCCAATAAATGTAACCCACAACATTTGTAGTATACAGTTGCTGTGGTTATTATTACTACTTGTCCTCTTAATGTCATCCATCTTATCATCACGGGATTTGGTAGCTCCACTGAAATTTCTTTATACATGCCTAGCTAAGGTGCCTACTTGCAACTTCTCTTTGCTTGATCCTCTTTTAGCAAGAACATCACCTGTTTTTTTTTTTTAATTTGATAAGCTATAACTTTCCTTTGCAAATGCAATTCCATACTGAGCTGCCATCTTCTTCATCAATGGTGGTCTAGCTAACTTACAGTTTGTAATCTGTAGCCCACCATTTGGTATAGAAACTTACCTACAATTACTTCATAACTACTTATGCCCTTCTCCCAGATGATGCTGTTCATGGCTTTTATTCCTCACACATTTTGGGATAGTCATACAGCAGTACAACCTCTGCAGATATACAGGTGGTGCTGCATGGGGACTCCTAAATGAAGTACAGCTACATTGTGATCCTTTCTCTGAAATGAGGTAATTTGCAGAATGGTACACCTCTGAAGTTAGCGCACTGCAGATATAGTTGAACCCCATCTAAGGAGATTACAGATAAACTTATAAAGTTTATAACTACATATGCAACAATTTCTTAGTTGTTTGTTTGTTAACAACACAGATACAACAGGAAAATGTTAAAGAAAAGATACATTAAGATTATGATAAAATTCAAAACTTGCATTAAAATATTTTTTTTTCAATTAAACAATAAATAGAACTTAAATATATTTACATATTTACAAATATGCCAGGAATCAAATTATAGACTATAATATTCCTCTTACAAGAGATACCATTCTATGTTAATTTCTTTTTTAATAGAGAATTGCGTAAGTTCAAAAGGCAGAGCATTTACTGCTCTTACTTTACCTAAAACTTGTGGAACTTTAGACTATGAGTTAATGTTAATGTGCTTCTGACAGGTTCTCATTTTTTTGAGTTTCTAGTTCCTTATAAATTGCTTCCTCAAGAACCTGCAGAAATGTTTTAAAATGAAAAGAAGAATTCTTGAACTTCCAAAAATCCCAAATAATCACTGGAGAATATTACAAAAGTAAGACATGTTTCTCTCTTTTTTTTTCCCCTTATTTGTTAACTGTGTAAGTCCACTGGACAAAGTGACCTTTTTCAGGGGTGACTTGGCAGCAGTGTC
>NC_056751.1:662456506-662526506 GCF_019279795.1 Protopterus annectens | reverse complement strand
CACATAGTGCTTGCATTCATGCTATGGCAACTTACCCACCATTTAATTTTCCTGGAGTTTAATTGCGACATTCTGGTAGTTTGGTTATATAAAGTTTCAACGTTGTGGTCTCAATGCTCTGAATGTCAACGTTCTGGTAAGTCCACGTTTCAAAGGGCACCCACATGGGTGCTAAATAAATGTCAGTCGATCATAACCTCAGAACTGTGTGAATTTAAGAGTGCATGGGGAACTGAATTTTAACTTTGACAGTCTAGTATTTTGAAATATTAATTATTTTGCAATGTACACTGATCTTAGAATTAGTATATGTGTAGGTATATGAAGTTACAGCCATGACGATGGGGAGTGTGGGAAAAAAAAGCTCCATGGGTGTAAGAGCAAGTTTTGGAATTCTCTTTTTAAGTTTTCTCAAAATCACAGTTTACATTTTAAAGTGCTAAGACACAGAAAATATCAACCTGGAGTTATAGTAATCACCTTTATGACAATCGGTAGGTTACAGCACATGTGGCAAATAAATCTAGGTACCTACCACTGAATGGGCCAAATGTACCAGTCACTAATGAGGAGAAAGGAGTACTGATCACTATTGTCACTGATCACTGACAGAAGGGGGCCATGGCGCTGGTCACTTTATGTATATTGTCAAACTACTGAACACTGACAAGGGGGCCAGAAGTACTAATCATACAAGTGGAAGGGTCATAGGAGCTGGCTGGAAACAAGTAGATCCAGGAGTCCTGATCACTGATCGGAGGTATTTTGGACATGGATCACTACCAGTAGGATGCTATGGATATTGAGCATACCTCACAACTGTCCAGATTTTTGCCTCATATTTTTGGTCTGTTCCTCATAAAATTTGAGGTTTTCTGAATTGTTGTGGCAAATCAGTCAGGACTGAATGCACTAAATAATAACAGGCATTTGAGTTTCAGGCTTCATATTATTCAGAAAATGCATTGTAATGCAATACCTTTTATTCTAGCTAATTTCTAACTTTATATGAGCAACATTTAAAATATGTCCCTATTTATGGGGCTTTGACCCTCCCCCATTATTTTTGGCTTTGTCCAGTTTTTTGTGCTAAGAAGTTGAGAGCTATCATTGAGCACTGAAAAAATGGACAAGGGGAAATGACTGCTGACAAACTGGGACCATGGACACAGATGGCTGGCTGGGGAGGGGGGATTAGATACAGATCATTGACAGGAGGAGACTAGGGGTACCAACCTGTTTCAGGAAGTAGTCAGGGAGACTCATTACTGAAAGGAGATGGAAAAGGACATAGATCACTGACAGATGGTCAATGGTAGTTGTCACTGACATGATGGGCCAGGCATTTTGATTATTAAAAGATGGGGACTATTGGTGCTAATCACTGAATGGAGAGAACTGGTGGTACTTATAAACACAGGGTCTTTTTCAGTTATAGTCAAAGAAGAAAGATATAAAATAAAACCACAGTCCAAGTATTAGAATCCAAATAAAGGCAAAAAGACTAGATAATTCAGAACAATTTATTAAGAGCAAAGCTTTCAGGTTAAAAACACCCTTCATCAGTGTATAACCAGAGTTAAAAACATTCAACTTATATATAATCATACACAGCCATAAGTAATCAATTAACAATCAATTAAAATTCAATTAAAACCTTAAAGTGAAATACAACTAATGCAAGCACATTTGTAAATGCTTTACCACTGGTTTTAATGAAACATTCTGATTAATGCCTGGAAGAGCATCAGCATTCATTCTCAATATCCACTCATATTCTTTAATTTCCAACCTATTATTTGTCACCTTTTCTTATATTAATAGTAATCCTATCAATCACCATAAACATAAAAATGCGGTCATCACCAAATTCATTGTTATGTTTAGCTAGAGAATTGGTCATAACATTTTCCTAGTATCAGATCTGTGTTCAATAATACGATCCCTTAAGTGTCTGGTTGACTTGCCTACATAAAAGGCTGTACATATTTTGCACGTGGCAAGGTAGACAATATGTGTAGTGTTACATGTTGCAAAACAGTTACATCTAAATTCTTTACCACTTATTGGATGAATAAAATAATTACTCATTTATAACTTCACAACAAGTGCAATTATGACAAGGCATTGTAAAGTTTTTATTCACACGTAGTTTTTCCCTAATAATTATGTCTTTATAACATAATTTCTGCTTCAAACTAGCCGAATTTCTACTAGGTGTTAAATCTATAATGGAATGTAATTCAGGCAAGGATCTTAATATGCACCAATTATTATTAATATCTCATACCTGAGACGTATTTCTATTATACGTCATAACATACCATATTCTATCTATGTTATTATTAGGTCTTCCCATTTTATTTAATTCACCATACCCTTGCATATAAAAATAGTTTCACATTATAACCCCTTTCTATAAGTTTGCGTATGTATTAGCTATAAGTGTGCCCATCACTACACCTGATATTTGGTGGTAAATATTGTTATTAAAAACAAAATAATTGTTTTCTAATACAAGTGTTAGCGACTCACACACTGTTTCTATTTGTCTACCATCCATACAACTCATTCTCAAAAGAAGTTCCCTTATGCCTGAACACCATACTCATGAGGAATGACTGTAAATTTTTGGATGGTAGTTATGGACATTCAATTATTATTTGCAGTCATTCCTCAGGAGTATGGTGTTCAGGCAAACTTGGTATTGGACAAATAGGAGCGTGAATGTGTATATAATGAATCTAATTGTTATTCAGATAAGGTTGCTTACTTTAAACGTTTTGTAGATGACTTTTTCTTTTTGTGGCAGGGTGATGAAAATGATTTAATCTCTTTCATTGAATATTTGAATAATAGTACTCCTTTTCTTATATTTTCAGTTTCCTTTTCTCAATCATGTGTGAACTTTTTAGATGTTTCTATTGAACACATTAGTACAAAAATTGAAACTTCTGTTTTTAAAAACCTGTACATTTGAATACATTTTTACATCATACTAGTATGCATGCGCCATACATCTTTAAGGGCATTACAAAGGCACAATTTTTAAGAATAAGTCGGATTAATACTTCTACTGCTACTTATTTACAACAGGCTAATAAACTTAAGAGCAGCTTTATAGAAAGGGGTTATAATGTGAAACGTCTTGATGATAAGATTAATGATATGTTGCAACAAAGGTCTTCTGTGGCTAAACCCTATTTTTATATGGAAGAGTATGGTGAATTAAATAATATGGGAAGAACTAGTAATAACATAGATAGAATACTGTATGTTCTGACTTCTAATAGAAATACGTCTCAGGTACGAGATATTATTAATAATAATTGGTGCATATTAAGAGCCTTGCTGAATTACATTCCATTATAGATTTAACAGTTACCTATCAAAACATCGAATGGTCATAACATCTAAACTCAAAACATCAAGACCATAACAATCTAAACTTCAAAACATCTAAAAGTCATAACACTGAATCTCAAAACATTGAAAACTACAAAGCAACTATAAATAACATCTAAACTCAAAACATCAAGACCATAACAATCTAAACTTCAAAACATCTAAAAGTCATAACATTGAATCTCAAAACATTGAAAACTACAAAGCAACTATAAATAACATCCCACACAGTGTTATCTATGCTTCTGCAGGGGGGCAAGCCCCCCTGAACCCCCCCATAAATTAAATATACCAACTACAAGATCGCACTACAGTGGGGGAAAAAGTTAATTTCCTAACCCCACTGTAGTGCAAATATTATGTGAATTCAATTTCCCCCAGTTTTACTGGTCAAATGGAACCTGTCAGTCAACAGAATGGGAATTTTATGATTTAATACATACACAAAATTAGTTCAAATGGCAGAATCCCCCGGATTCACAAACGCTTGCACGGAGTGTAAGATTGGTGCAGGAGCCCACGCAGGCAATATGTCTGCCATGCGATCCAGGAACATTCTGCAGGGGCATGCACGAGCGCTCCTACACTAATCCTGCATGGACTAAGCCCTGGTATGCAAATCACCCCATTTGCAGGTGAAGTCCATGCAAATGAGATGATTTTGCAATCCAGGAAGCTTGCAACAGTCCGTGCAAGACTAGTGCTATCCGCAGAAATGTTCTCAGTTAGTAACCAAGTACATTCCTGCAAAATCCAAAATGGAGCTATGACAGCTCCAAATAAAGGCTGCATATCATTGAGGAAGCATGCCAATGGCCAAGTATAAGGCCACTGGCATTGCAAACAATACAAAAAATAAAAAAATCAACTTTTGTTTTTCTCCGATCTCGGCTGTTTAAGTAAAGGGCAGCGGAGCGCAAACGGGATCGGGGGGAAAAATAAGAAAATAAGCCTAAGATAAGCATTCTAACTAAAATCAGTATTCTGCCCAGAAGACAACCTGGCCAGTGAGTAGTGGTTGCTAAGGGGGGAGGCTCAGTGTGAGATATGTATCTATGCATTAGCAGGCAATCCTATGCAGATGAGGGGAAGGATAGTGATTCCCAGTTTTCCCCAGCATGTGAGGCAGGTCCCAACAGTGTAAGAGTATGAATAGCTGGGTGTAAGACTATGAGGTAGGTGACATCATGGGGGTGTGTGTCAGGGATCCTGTAAGTGGATTGGAGGTCTGTGGCTCGGGTTTGCTCCTAGCTTAGCACAGCTAGGCTATGGATTGTGTCTAAACTTGCCTGGCACTCTTTACAAAGCGTAAGTGGGTGTGCGCGCCTGACACTGGGTTTTACAGGAAGAACAAAGAAGTTAAACCAGGAAATAGCAGCAGTGTGCACATATGAGCACTCTGTTTGTGCAGTGCGCACACGGGCTTAAACAGGGAGGCAAGGGAAAGGGAAATCAGCAATAGGAAAGTAATCTAGGAGAACTAGCTTAGCTGGCAGGTGAAATGTATCAGAATCAGCCAATTACACAGGCAGCAGACCAGCCCAGCCCAGCACATCACTATAATCTATGCAAACATCTTTCCCCCTTGTTTTTTCCCGAAAACTTTGCACGACCAGTGTATACGAATGGAGAAATTTTACAAAACGAAAGCAAGAGAAGAAATGTTAGTGGCTGCTTTTGCTATCATAAACCAGCATGTGCAAGAGGCTGAGGGTGGTGAGGATGTCAATGCTGATGACCAAGACACAGTGAGGAGGAGGAGAAAAGTGTACAGACCTAGGGAAACCTACCAGGGGCTACATGAGCTGGAGATAGTGGAGCACTATAAGGCAGACAGGGACCTCCTACAGCATATCGTTGACCTGTGCCAGCCACACCTCAGACACAGAACCAGCAGAGGGGAACCCATTCCCGTGGAAACCAAGGTATGTGTATGCTTAAGAATACTAGCCACAGGTACCTTCCAAAGGCCAACTAGGGATATCATGGGGATCTCACAGGCATCAGCATCCAGGGTACTCCACCAGTTCCTGGATGCCATGTCAGCACATGCTGGTGAGCACATATAATTTCCTCAGCACCCATGAGGTGTTGGCCAGCAATATGCATCTCTTCTAACAAATAGCAGAATACCCTGAAGTAGTGGGTGCTATAAACTGCACGCACATACACATAAAAGCACCACCCCATGAGCAGGGCAGGGTCTACATAAACTGCAGGGGCTTCCCCGCCATCAACTGCCAGGTCGTGTGTGATTCCCAGGCATTATAATGAATGTGTGTGCTGGAAGCCCTGGGAGATATCATGATTCCCACAACTGGCATCTGGTGCAGCTGTACCAGAGATTTGCCAGTGGGGTCATCCCATAATGCCACCTAGTGGGGGATGCTGGGTACGCACTTGAGCCGTGGCTGATGACACCCATCAGAAATGCACGCACACCCAAGCAAGAGCTCCATAATGAGGCACACTCACAAACAAGAATCATAACAGTGTGTTTGGGATGCTCAAGTCATGGTTCCAGTGCCTGGGCACATCCGGTGGAGCCTTATAGTACTTTCCAGCTACATGTACCCAAATTTTCATGGTATGTGCCATGCTACACAACATGATCCTGCAAAAGCAGCTACAGCAGGAACAGCATGGGGCAGGGCCACACAGCCCCCCACCATTGCCAAGACCAGCACAGGCACAGAGTGACTCGGAAGAGGAACAACCTGTGCTTGCACCTGTAGGCAGAAGGAGGCGTGCACAGTATTGCCTTGGCTTTGGCAAAGAGGCAATGCATAGCACACACACTGACACAGTAGGAACCCAGGGAATGGAAACTCTCTCTGACTCGCACATACAGTAAAAGGGATGCCAAAAATGACATTACCTGTGCTTTACCATGTATAGGAAGTGTACTATGTGCATCTGACATAGATAGCCCTCCAGCACCATCCGCAATACTGGCACAGCCGCAAGGTAAGTCACCTTTCCTATCAATCACTGAATGCAGTAGTATGGTCTGCTAGTTGTATTAATGGTATGGATGCAGACATGCAAGGAAGAGAATTGGGTGGCTGAATGGGATGGCAGCAGATAGTAGATAGCTATATGGGCAGCATGAAACCATAACAAATACTGGTGTCAACAAAGTAGGCAGTAACAGACAAGGTGAAAAAAACCCACTGCAGGACATGTGCTGGCCCAAATGTGTGTCCATAGGGCACACACTTGCATGTCATGGAGGTTCACATATCCAACAATAGTCCAACCCAGCCAACAGGACGGGTGTAGATGAACACAAGGAAAGGCAGTGCTAAGGTCCTCAAGGTATGGCACCGGAGATCAACCCCCCTCCAGACCTACACTGAGTATAACAGGTCAGGAAGTGGGATGTCAGTCATGAAGGGTAGGAAGTCTGAAATGGCAATGTAGGTCAATAAAACCTATAAACTGTACTACACTGACATGCCTGTAGTCTGCAGGATAGGTCAGAATACAGATTTAAAAGGAAGTTAACAGACTACCAGAAATACCAGTGTGGTCAAAGCAAATGCCCACAGTTGGCAGGTGTGCCCTCCCAAAACCCTATGTAGAAATGTATTAGCATCCATGTGTAGGAGTAATAACAATGAACACACAGTACCTGTGCTTGCCAAAGTAGAAGGATGGATTGCTTCATGTGTACAATATGCAGAGCTCTGAGTGTCAGGTTGATGTGTGGAGGCCAACAGGGTACCTGAACTAGCAGGTGGGTATAGCAGACATGTCTACAATTGTCAGGCTGCCCCCCCATCCCTATGTAGTATAGAAGTAGCATCTATGTGTGGGTATCACAGCAGCAGAGCACAGAGTACCTGAGCTGCCCCAGTTATAACGATGGAGTGTTGCATGTGTACAATATGCAGAAATCTGAGTGTCAGGTTGTTGTGTGGAAGCCAAAAGAGTACCTTTCATATCAGCTGGTTGTAGGACATGTCCACAGTTGTGAAGTAGGCTTTCGAATACTGGCCAAGGCTCTTGCCACCCCCATAGTGCCTTTTTTAGGCAAGGCTCAAAAGACAAACCCACTGCCATAAATAGCACAAGTAACAAAAAACTGAAGGTAATGCTACTCAGTGCCAGAAGTCTAAACCTCAAAATGCACACACTCAAGGCACTCCTCAGTATGGAGAAAATCGATATATGTGCAGTAACAGAAACCTGGTTTAAGGCTTCAGAGAGCACCCCAGCACTACCAGGCTATAACTTATACCATACATTTCCACCACAGAATCCGGACCGAAATACAAAAGGCGGGGGCGTATCCATATTCATCAAGGATACCCACACCTCCAAGTTAGTGGCACAGCATGATGCTTCAGAGATCATCCACATGCAACTAACATGCAAAATGTTGGGCGGCGCAGTGGTGCAGCAGTTAATGCTGTCGCCTCACAGCAAGAGGTTCTCTGGTTCGATTCTCGGCTGGGGTGCCTTCTGTGCGGAGTTTGCATGTTCTCCCTGCGTTCTCGTGGGTTTCCTCTGGGTACTCCAGTTTCCTCTCACATTCTAAAGACATGCTTCTGGAGCATTTCTCCCGGGGCCTGTGCTGAAAACAGGATCTGTGGAACCTAGTCGAATTTTCCCGGTTAACAAATGTTAAATAAATAAATAAATGTTAAATAAATAAAGCTGCAATTCAAATTGCAGCTTGCTACAGATCACCCACCATGTCCCAGGACCCCCATGCCGCATTTCTGGAAACACTGGGAAATATAAAGGTCCTACCAAACACCCTAATATTGGGTGATTTCAATTACCCAAACATTAACTGGGAAAACTACTCAAGTACTAACTCCCTTGCTCAACATTTCCTAGAATTTATAAACTCAAACACCCTGGATCAACTGGTCAACATTCCCACCAGAGGTGACAACATAGTGGACCTGGGCATCGCCAACATGGGCGACCGGTGCTCCACACTGGAGGACAAACCCTCACTGGTTAGATCTGACCATAAACAAATCACTTTGGATATCCACATTCTGCCCCCACCCCTGGACAAGGAAACCACTGTGAAAAACTTTTCAAAAGCAAACTTCACATTACTTAAGACCGAGGCGGAAAGTTTCAAAGCCCCCATGCTAAAGGATAATGTTGTCCAAGATGCAAAATCCTTAACTAATGCATTCTACGGGCACCTACAAGAATGCATGGATCGTGCTATACCAAGCAAAACCAAGACTCACTCCTCCAAGAAGAGGAAACCAGTTTGGTGGACTCCTGCCATAAACAAGCTATACAATAGAAGGAGGAAACTAGTACAGAAAAAGAGTAAAATCCCAAGAAGGGAAGATATCCCTGATCAGTATCAGCAAGAAACTACGTTTCCTCATAAAATCATCCAAGGCGAGTTTCGAAAGAAAAATTGCCAAGGACTCCAAAGATAACCACAAGGCATTCTTTAACTATGTCAATAATCTAAGTGGCAATGCTCAGATCTGCTCGGAGTTAGTGTAGAATGGAACAAAATTCACTGAAGTGACTGATATTGCCAACATCCTGGCAGACAGGTTCAGCACAAACTTCACCCCCCTCTCACCCCCAAAAGGGCCCATAACCATACCATAAGAATGTAGACCCCCTGAAATCACAGATGGTCAGGTTAAAACAGCCCTCTCCAAAGCCAAAAACACAGCATCAATGGGACCGGATGGTGTCCCAGGCTGTGTCTTACATGAGCTCAAAAACGAACTAACCCCACACCTAAACACACTGTTCAAACTCAGCCTCTCCACAGGTTACGTTCCCATAGAGTGGTGCACTGCAAAGGTTATTTTGCTCCACAAAGGTGGAGCAAAAACAAACCCCGGGAACTATTGCCCTATAAGCCTGACTAGCTTGGTCTGCAAGGCTGCTGAGTGCATCATCATGGAACTCATTAACAGACATTGGGAACCTCCAAACACTGGACCCTACACAGTTCGGCTTTGTTAAGGGCAGTTCATGCCTCCTAAACCTGGTTGACTTCTTTGAGACAGTTATCAGGGCTATAGATGAAGGAGAGGTAGTACACACAGCCTACCTAGACCTCACAAAGGGCTTCTACACCATTTCCCATTCTGGTATTATAGACAAGCTCACCAGCCTGAACATAAACCTCTACATCACAAGATGGGTTGCCAACTGGCTCACTGACAGAACCCATATGGTAAGAGTTGAGGGAGCTAGGTCTGACTTTAAAATGGATACAATTGGCATTCCTCTGGGCTCAGTCCTGGGACCCCTCCTGTTTGGCATATACATCTCAGAGGTACAGGTAAGCACAGGAGGACTATGGCTGACCAAGTTCGCAGATGACTGCAAATTGAGGGCTATAATTGTCTCTCTGGCTGGCACAGACATTCTCCAAAAGGGTCTCACTGAGACAGATATCTGGTGTTAAAATCATAGCCTCAAGCTAAATGTCAAAAAGTGCATAGTCATCCCGTTTGGAAAAAACAAAGTACCCACAAACTACCACATAGGGGGTAGTTCCCTAAATACGGAAGACGTAATAAGGGATCCGGGGACCCAAGTAGTAATCTCTCATTTGATAATCACATTGCCAAAGTGGTTAGAAAATCCTTCTATGTGGCCCACCTTATCACAAAAGGGTTCGCATCCAGATCAAAAGAGGTCATTGTGCCCCTCTACTCATCGCTCATCAGACCCATCATAGAGTACAACGCCTCAATTGGGATGTATCTTACAAGACACCTGCAACAGCTGGAAAGACAACAGAAGTACCTCACCAAGAGGATCACTGGCCTCAAACAGATGCCCTATGCAGCTCGACTGAAGAAACTCCAGCTGTACTCGGTTGCATACCGCCTACTCAGAGGTGATCTCTGCCTGACATACAAGGCCATGTCCAACCTAGAAATGATGGACATGCTCCACCTAAAGAAAAGCTTATCCCCTTGAGCCACACACTCTAGGGATCTAAACCTCACCACAACAATAAATAGGATGTGCTGGAGGGATAGATTCATGTCCCAGAGACTTCCCATGCTTTGGAACAAGATTACAATCTACATTAGGCAGAGCTCCTTGCTAACACTCTTCAAGAGAAACCTTGACTAGTGGATGAGAAACAGAAAGTTTACCCTGTGGATCACTTCAGTGGCTCTGCTGGACAGAGGCACAGGGAACTAATCTAAGGGGGTGATAAAAGCCAACACATTCTGGCTAGACTTATAAATGCCTTCGGGCAGATAGCCTAGTACCTACCTATTAACCTATATGTGCCCCCACCAAACCTATGTAGAAATGTATTACCAGCCATGTGTGGGAGTAATAACAGTGAGCATCAAGTACCTGTGCTGGTCAAATCAGCAAGATGGATAGTCGCATGTCTACAATAGGCAGGGTTCTGTGTGTTAGGCAGTTTTGAGTAGTATGCTGTGTGAAAGTGTTCAGCAAATAGCCATGGATGGTGTGTCCTGGTGTCCAATGGTCAGTACTGCTGATGACTGGGCCAAGTCCACGTAATTGCAGAGCCAACCAGACTGGTATCCCAGCAAGACATGATACAGCAGTAGATCATATGATTTGTATAGATGTCACAGCTGTCACCATCTGGAAGATTGACATGGCATGAGTATTGGCCCAGACATACACACAGTACACAGGTGGAAGTACAATAGAGAGAGACTGTTTAAAATTTCACAATGAAATGGAGACACCCTCCATTTGTACATACAGGTTCACAGCACATCTGTTGGTTGTGTAGTATGGGGATCTAAGATGTACTGTGAGTAAACACTGGCAGACCACAAAAGGCTGAGGCATGATGTGTGTAGAAGCTGCTGGTGTCCACCCACTAGTGACCAGCAGGGGAAGGGCCACATATACCTGTGAGGCAGTTGCATGTAGCTACCCTAGCACACATGCAGCCAGTCCGGCCCAACATCAGCCTCAGGTAACACACAGACCACCTCCCTGCTGCTGTGAATGAGTACAATATGATCCCTACATTACTATGTGAATACTCACAGAATGCAGCATGCTGAAGAGGTGTCCCATGCAGGTCTGTCCATAGCTGTAAGATGCACCCTGCCAGCATCCACACCAATGGATAGATAAGGACAGAAACAATTGCCATCACCACCCTGCACACCTATCCTGTCAACCCAGGGGAATACATTGCCTTGCAGCCTGGGTCTGTACAACTGACAGAATGCAGTGGCCTGCTACAGATGGCCTGCATCAGTACCCAATGCCCCACTGTCCTCTGTCACAGATCTATGTTGCGCCTTTACCGCCACTGTATGTTACCCCATGGACTCCCACATAATGACAAAACACAGTCCACAGAACACAAATGCAAGGATATGTTGACAAATCCCAGAAGTATGTTCCAATGCATGAACTGTGTACCAACCTGTACATACTGCTGGGATGGAGCAGCAATTATAGGCATACCTATCCGATATCATGTGCATAATGGTAGGAAGAGGACAGAGTAACGGGGGGTAGCATCGCCATTCACCACCATGGAGTGTGTGAAGGGTGAAACCCTGATATGTGCACATACTTATCATGGCTGCAAACACTGGGATGGGTGGCCACAAACCTGCTTGCAAACCAAATTGTGAAGGGTTAATGAACAGAATAATCAGCCCTGCCTCTGGATAACCTCAATGAGTCTGAATACCTGGGAGGTATGGCCACAGCATGATATGGCCATCCTGTCATGATGATAATTGTACAAGCATGGGATCCACAGCCACAACAACACCAAGGTGCTGGACCATACACACAGACCCATCAGCAAGTGTCTGCAGTTTCCAAGCCAGAATGACATGAGTGTGCAAGAATATGTAGGTTGCACACCACATTACTGGATAAAGCTACATTCAACTTGTAATTCCCAGGAACCTACTGCCAACAAAGATGTATACTTGCCAGTAGTTGATGACATAACACATCAGAGGGTAAAACACCACATATCACTGAGTATCCCTGCCAACACCAAAACTATGTAGCAGAAGCACCACAGACACAATTAGCAACAATCTCACTAGCCTTTGCCCAATGTCAACCCACATTGTCAGCCAGTCTACAGATATCATGCAGAAGCAGGTTACTAGCTGTAGGTGTAGAGCACAAATACCTGTACTGAAGCACAACCTACCTGGAATGGAGTCACACATGCAATACAAACAGTCATACTGGGCATGCTCACACACTTAGAGAAATTAAAGCCATGTCTGGAAACAACTGTGGACTATACAAAGCAGTCAGTAACAGATGTCTGTGCAAACACTCCACATTATACACCAGTCAAGCTCTGCACACACAGTGGATGGGAATATGCACACATATCCAAAGGCAGCACACTATAACAGCTCAGACATACACATAATAGATGTGGGAAGAGAGTGACAGACAGTGACAGACAGTTCCTCTCTCATGAGGCCTGTCCCACACAGCACACTCCCATTTTGCAAAAACATATGATGTGCAAATGTCCATTACTGTACACAATTGCCCCTGGTAGCCTTCCAGTCAGTACACCTTTCATTGTCTTTCTTTGACAAGCCTGCTGATGTCATTCCCTGTGAAATACACCTTTGGTGAAGGAGTATCCCAGTAATCTCCATGGCATGTTCTGTAACTGTGTAATGCTCTAATGTGCTGTAGTAGTTAGGCAGGTGTTCTAATCCCTTTCATGGCAACTGTGTGTGTATATGTAGGGCCCAATGCTTTTGTGGACAGCCAGTACACCTGTCATTGCCTTTCTTTGACAAGCCTGCTGATGTCATTCCCTGTGAAATACACCTTTGGTGAATGAGCATCCCCATAATCTCCGGGCCACATTCTGTGACAAGCCTGCTGATGTAATTTCCTGTGAAATACACCTTTGGTGAAGGAGTATTCCTGTAATTTCTATGTCGTGTTCTGTAACTGCGTAATGTGCTGTAGTAGTTAGGTAGGTGTTCTAATCCTATTCATGGCAACTGTGTGTGTATGTGTAGGGCCCAATGCTTTTGTGGACAGTCAGTACACCTGTCTTTGCCTTCTTTGACAAGCCTGCTGATGTCATTCCCTGTGAAATACACCTTTGGTGAAGGAGTATCCCAGTAATCTCTGTGGCGCATTCTGTAACTGAGTAATGCTCTAATGTGCTGTAGTAGTTAGGTAGGTGTTCTAATCCCATTCATGGCAACTGTGAGTAGTCAGTACACATGTCATTGGCCTTCTTTGACAAGCCTGCTGATGTCATTCCCTGTGAAATACACCTTTGGTGAAGAAGTATCCCAGTAATCTCATTGGCACATTCTGTAACTGTGTAATGCTCTAATGTGCTGTAGTAGTTAGGTAGGTGTTCTAATCCCATTCATGGCAACTGTGAGTCTGTGCATATGTGTAGGGCCCAATGCTTTTGTGGACACTCAGTACACTTGTCATTGGCCTTCTTTGACAAGCCTGCTGTCATTCCCTGTGAAATATACCTTTGGTGAAGGAGTATCCCAGTAATCTCCGTGGCGTGTTGTGTAACTGCATAATGCACTAATGTGCTGTAGTAGGTAGATGTTTTAATCCCATTCATGGCAACTGAGTCTGTGCATGTCTGTGCATATGTGTAGGGCCCAATACTTTTGTGGACAATCAGTACACCTGTCATTGCCCTTCTTTGACAAGCCTGCTGATGTCATTCCATGTGAAATACACCTTTGGCGAAACAGATTCCCAGTAATCTCTGTGGTGCATGCTGTAACTGTGTAATGCTGTAGTGTGGTAGAGGTTCTATACCCAGACATGGCAAGTGTGAATGCTTGCGTGTGTCCCTTTGTCAGAGTGGGGAGCAATGTTTTTGAGGTCATTCACAGGCACTACAACCTCCATTGCCCTACTTTGGCAAGTCTGCTGACATCATCGACTGTGAAATACACCTTTATGGAATGATATCCCAGTAATCTCTGTGGCGTGTGCTATAACTGCATAATGCTGTAGTGTGACAAACTAGTTAGGTAGGAGGTCTATCCCCAGACATGGTAGGTGTGTTGTGTATGTTTGTAATACATAACCTGTGTGGAGGTGGCTGCGACTGTGCAAGACCTGGGTCCATTGAGTAGCTGGTTTTGTAATTTTCCTATATGGCAGCCATATTATATGTCACAGTGTCCACCTTACAAGGATGACAGGTGTCAATCAGCAGAGATGCTGAGGTGCAATCCACACCCTTACACATGATACAAGGCCTGGTGAACAAAGTAAGCAACCCTAGTATTACACAGAGTACACTATGAACCTGTGTCTCATACACAAACACACTTACCTAGACAGCTACCGCTATGTTGGTAGTACCCTGCATACTGTTCACAGATAGCAAGCATAGCGTGATTGCAGTGGGCTACAGAGGGCATGGCACCCTGTACGTCAGTACAATAGGCACATAACTGAAGACAGTGGACCTTCACTATGTTCCCCAATGGATGCCTACAACATATGTGATGCCATCACATGTGGTCCACAAAGGACTGTCCATGAGCACGCCCTGCCACAAGAGGTCAGGAGTGGCACATGTGGTGATAAAAATCTGTGTACATAACATGGGCCTGGCAATCCAGGTACACTTCCACATGTCACTGTACATGAATGTAGGATGTGTGCACATCCCACACACCATCCATGTCATGGACTATAGAGCACATACATGACAAGCATTGCACAACACTGGCCACACACAATACTAACCCAGGTGACAGGATGGTGAATACAATACCCACCTGTGTGGGACATTCTGACACTACACACCTGATCCACACTGCAGACCATTGTCATGTGGTCTGATGCCAAGGTATACCCCTCACCTATCCTTGTACAGCCTTCTGGCATAGCCAACTGCTACACATCTGTGAAGCAATGCACACATGCACAGCAGAACTGGCACCTTATATCCCTGTGTGTGGTGTATGATGCTTCCAACCACATTCACACCAGGTACAACTCCCATTGGCATACTGAAGCATTCCGACTGATGTCAGACACCTTCACATGCCCTTTGCCCATAGTACAGTACAATAGCTCCTGTGATGCACATGATACCTGTGCAGTAATGTATTGTGGTAAAATAACTAGGTAGGGAGTGTATTCCAGACCCTGGCAAGTGCGGCAATGTGTATGAGTCCCTTAGAGAGTGTGGCTGTGTTGCTGCTGACACCGGTCAATGTGGACAGGCACTTGTGCTACACCTACCATATCTGTACAATATCACTGTTGCAGATGTCACTCACCAGCACATATATTTTTGGACAGCTCACCAACACATAAGCTATGTGGCACATGCAGTAACTGCATGCACATGTGATAGTAATGCATTGTCAGTCAGGGGGTTGAATCCCTGTACTGGTTTGTGTGTCACACAAACATGTTTCAGTTTTACTCTCCCACTCCTTCCCTGACATACTTTGTCTCTGTCTGCCCCTCCCACACCCTCCCTGGTGGATGTGGATATGTACACCTGCTCTGCTTAGGCAGCAGCTAGTGTTTTGTAAGTGTTTGTCATGATCAGCTGATGGCCTCTGCACCAATTGCAGTCCTCCTCTAGCTGATTGAATGTGACACAGCTGTGGTAACATTCCCATAGCCAATTGCATGGAAACACACTACAATATCTAGGAACATCATGTTGGTGTTGGGCCAGTGAAAATCACTGTTAGTGGAACTTAGATCTGGTGTTTGGCAAACATCACCGATGGGTTTGGGATTTACCTCCAACATACACTGTGGAAAATAGCCAACAGACAGGAGGTGATGTGCCAGACATGACTACAGAATGTAAGTGTTGCTGTTCTTAATTTAGAGTAATGTCAGTTTAACAGGGTGAGTGTGGTTATGGCTAGTCTACCTGTTTTAAGATCTGTCATGACAGTGGGATGTTTGTAAGGAAACCCCCATCTGTATGGTCATCTGGAGACTGGTTAGTGTGTTGAAGCTTTTGTTCCTTGTGTTACTCACAGAACACCTATCTGAGAATGGTAGAACCATAGTGTGAGTATTGCAGTCAGTACATGGTGACAACCATGAGAGTTATTGACTTCATATCCCAGATTGGACATACTTCACAAAACACAGTGGTATGACAGTATATTTCTGAGGTTACCACAGCACCATGCCAATATTGTGTCAGTGTTCATAGCACTACTCACACATCTATCACCCTTTGTACATATATCATGCAGGATATGTGCATGTGTTCCCCTTGCTCTGCAACTGTTCTAGATCTGGTGTCTTGTGGTAATGGGAATATCTATGCATGCTTTTATAAGTAATGCTGACTACTGCTGACTATTACTGACCCTTATCTGTTGTAAAACGGCAAAACCATACCCTATATGGGAATGCCAATGTCAGTCGACCCACCTGTCCCACCTCAGCTGGCCATGGCACCAGGCACCAGTAGGTCTGGGTCCCAGTCTGGGACCTCCTCCTCCATTGTCCATGCACGACCTTTGGGTGGAACTGCTGCAGGTGATGGTGCTTGGCCCCCCTCCGAGAGCGGGGGAGGACAAGAACCTGTCACCCGCCATCACGTCCAGTCCATGGTGTGTAGAGAGCTCAGCAAAGAGTTTCAAGACCAGCTACACCAGCTTGAGGTCCTCATGGTGCACTCAGAGGGTGAGCCTGCACCTCCTACCCAGCCCCCAGCACAGCCACCTTTGGGGCCGTGAAGGTGCAGTGGTGACTGCCCATGGATGGGGACCTCAGTCCCACTGTTTCCATTTGGGGGCTCAAGGGCTTGCAACTTCAAAACACCCCTCCCCATCCAAGGTGTTTCCCCCCACATATGTCATATACCTCCCCTGTATGCTGTCTTGTCTGCCATCCTACCCAACCTATCTTCCCCAGGCATACCTACTCTTCTTCCCCAACATCCCACTTGCACCTTCAAACAAGGGCAATCTGTTTCCAAATATCTCACCCCATACATAGCTGTCCATTCCACACATGTGTCCACTGGGCACATGTAATGTGGTCTAATTGGCATCACAACATATTATTGTTGTCCTCGCCCCTCTCTCAGGGGTTTGAGTGTCCAAACCTACCTCCGACTTTAGTGCATATGCACAGCTGTTGCTGTAGAAGAAATGGGCAGCTATGGACCTTCCCTACACCTTTTCTGCACATCCTTAGCTATTTTCCCTACTGTCTTTCCGTCTTTGTGCCCCTTTTTCACCACTGTCCTCTCAACCTTTTTTCTTTTCTTTAAAGGAAATTAGTGCGGGAGTAAGCACTTTTAAGTGTTAGTAAGTGGCTTTGCAAGACAGTAAGCATTGCGTACACAAAGTAAGCAATTTTGTGGCTAACCTGGTGTAACCAGATTTTACCAGCAGGTAGCATTGCTTACCGTCGAGCAAACTTGCTTGCAACTCCTTAAAAGTGCCTTAATCACCCTGTATCCGACTGCCCTTGTTCTGCCCACCAACAACATAAACAGCCACTGCAAGGCTCGAACCCACGACCCTGCACATCATAGTCAATGTGATTTACCAGTAAGCCATTGCAGATATACATAACCCTGATGTTTTCACAAACATAGCATCCAGCAATGCCATTCATCAGTATGGGAAATGTATTGATATATGTAGATGTATGTGTCCATATATGTATAACTAAATAAATATATATATATATATATATATATATATATATATATATATATATATATACATATACATACACACACCTCTCCCTCTCTATATTACATATGTATATATATATATATATATATATATATATATATATATATATATATATATATGCACATATCTATAAATATCTACATATAGGCATATACATACTGCATACATCCAACACCCGCACGCCTAGACCAATAATTTCATACCCATAGTTCTCTCACCCCACCCCCACACTCCTCGTCTACAGCAGTCCTCCATTCTACAGGTTCCAGCCGAATCTAAGCACACCACTACACACTGCCCACTATGTGTCTTGTATTCTTGAGTCATGTGTAAGTACATTGTATGGGGTCCTGGGAACTTCTATACTTCATTACAATAACACCTCACATCTGAACTTACTGCAGTACTCCAGTTCACATATGTATGTTATGTAGTCAGTTATGGCACATATGACTGTATACTGATGCCTTTCACAGGTTCAGTTTGGTTATACTATGGTGAGGACTTGTTTACTACTGTCTCATTCTTCTGTACTTCTGTGATGGCTTGGTGGATAGCTACTGGGACTATGGTGTATAGGATCCTGGGATTGTGACCTGCATGGCTGTTTATTTTGTTGCTGGGCTGACAAAGGCCCATTGGATATGGAGTGATTAAGGCACTTTAAAGCAGTTGTAATACTTTAAGCCCACTTATTAGTGTGCACGTATGCTTACTATTGCTTATTTGTACTTACACCTGCTTACTAGTGCCTTATTCAGTCTGACACTGATACTTCACATGTGCATTTCTTGCGGTACTCCAGGTTATATAGATATATATATATATATATATATATATATATATATATATATATATATATATATATATATATGCTATTTAGTGGGTTTTGCAACACAACTATTGGTTATAACGTGCTTTGCCATGTAAAATAGACTGTGCTACACTGGGACTCGAACCGGGAATGCCTGCTCATTGGGTGGATGCTCCACCCACTACACTATTGCTGTTCTGCTTCATTTGCATATTTCTACTCATACTCATGTTTCCTTCTCCCGGCCCCCGAGCTCCACGTACACAGCATCCATCCATTCTCCAGTTGCTAGCCCAGCCATACCACACCTCCACACATTGCCCTCTCTGCACATCTCGGCATTCCTCCAGTATACTGTCTTGACCCAAGCTTCTGCAGGCTCTTCATCCATTTAGTCCATGTACGTACGAGCCTTGCCATGACAGTACTCTGATACTGGTGCAGATATCGATGTTACTCACAATTTGTGGTTCGTCCCACCAGGGATGGACCTGTTGTTGTGTCAAGATTAGACTTAGCTAATCTACACTGTTTCTCCCACTGGTAGCATCCTGCCAGGGGTTTGAGAAGCAGCAGTTTGCTCACACACCTGGCCAGCTTCATCTCCCGGTTCCGCGGAACTGATGCCCCAGGTGTGACATTCTGTGCATGAAGCACACCCCCACGGCATGCAGCGTTTTTTATTATTCTCTTCAGTATTATGCAGGACTACTGTTCTCACAGTATGATTGGACAGGCACTGTTCTTTGATATACATAGACTGCTCGAAATACTGTGATAGAGAAATGTACACATGTTTGCTGGTATTAATCTACATACTTACATACATTTCCTATACTGTTGAATGACTGTGCTGGATGATATGCTTGTGATAACAGAAACTGTATGTTTATTTGTCATGGCTTAGCGGTAACTCACTTTTATTATAGTGTGCAGGTTGGGGGGGTTGCAACCTGGGAGTGCAGATTATTTTGTTACTGGGCACGATGAGAGCTGTTGACTACAGAGTGACTAAGGCACTTTTGAGCAATTGTAAGCGAGTATGCGCTGGTTTGCGCAAGGGTCAGCATTGCTGACCTCCTGTTACGGTGTCTTACACTGAGTTAGCTTGTACATTGTTTAACCAGTGTGGGCATTGCTTACCGCCGCCCAAACAGGCTTAAACCCGCTTACTTCCGCTTACCCCCATGCTGCTTTATGTATTTATTTTACATTTGTTGACCGGGACAATCCGACTGGATGCTTGTCCATTTTCAGTGGGGGCCCGGGGAGTAGAGCTCCACAGTAAACCCCAGCTACTCATTACAAGTAATACAGAGGTATTCACATTCATAGAGAGTAACAGACTTAACATAGCTACATAACATATTCTTCATGTTTAGTTTATGTTAATATGTCGGTATTATACATTCTTAGGTCAGGTTTACATGTCAGGTGTGACTGTTGACAAAGGTCAGTTTAAGGTGAAGTTAGATTCCAGTTTCACAGGTCTGGATAGGTTACACTCAGGTATTCGGGTTAGGTTTGGTTATTCCATACCTGTGTGGTAGAGTAGAAGAGAATAGTGAAGGAGTAGGAAGGTAGGTAGGTAGAGGGGGGGGCATTGTAACTGTATAGTAGGCTGTTGGAATGATTGGTAGGGGAGCAATAGGGAAGGTTTGAAGGATGTTGGGATTTGTATGTGAGGCAGGACATGAGGTGTTGGTTTCACTAGTTGATGTAGGGGTATAGAGTATAAGGTGGGAGGGGGATTTAGCCAGTTGGTGAGCATGTGCTGATCCAAGTGTGCTTGAGGTGTTCCTTCAAGTGTTATTTACATGTGTCCTTTGGGACAGCTGAGGTAATACATGTGGGTAGGGGGTTCCAGATTCTGCCAATATAGTTGAGGAAGAGTGTCACCTACTTGTAACTTTAAACATTAACAGAAATGAAAAAGGGGTTTATAGGTAAGTGGTGTTAAAGGGGCATAAAGAGGGACAGATAGTAGGGGAAATAGCCAGGGATGTGCAGGAAGGCTGAAGGGAAGGTCCACATCTGGCCATTTCTTCTACAGCAACAGCTGTGCATATACACTGAATTTGGAGGTAGATTTGGACACTCACACCCCTGGGTGGGGATGAGGACAACAATAATAAGTTGTGATGCCAATTAGATCGGCTTACATGCCTACAGTGGGGTGTTGTGACCATGTGTTCTTTGGTGTTATTTAGTGGGTTTTGCAACAACACACCTGGTTATACCTTACTTTGCCATGTAAAATAGACTGTGCTGCAGTGGTACTCGTACTGGGAATGGCTGCTCATTAGGCGACAGTTCTGCCCAATTCACACTATTGCATACATCCACGAGATGGTCCGATTAGAAACACTCCAGCCAACACCTGCATGCCTCGACCCATAATTTCATATCCATAGTCCCCCTCCCCCCCCGCTCCTCCTCTACAGCACTCATCCTTACTCTGGGTGCAGGTCAGGTCTAACCACACCACTACACTGCCCACTCTCCACTTCTCAGGACCCATCTCGTATGTTGTCTCGACCCATGGTTCATCAGGCTTTCCCAACCTTGTAGTCTGAGTACATACATGCCCTGCCTTGATAAGTCATTGTATGGATGGGAGTCCAATCACCCAGTAATTTTTGGGTTGTCCCACAAGGGACATTCTTGTCTATGTTTCAAGATTAGAACTAGAGGGTCCACAGTGTTTTCCCCACTGGCTGTATCCTGCCTGTGGTTTGGGGAGCAGTGGATTGTTTACTTTGTTTGTGTGTTTGTTTGTATGTTTCTCCTGTTTGACTGGGGGGGTCATGGTATGTGTTACATGTATGTTGATTGGGCCCCTCACCCCCATTGGCGGTGTTTGTGATCATATGTCATTCTTATGTGCTGTATCATATCATAGATATATATCTGTACATATACACACACACACACACACACACATATATATATATATATATATATATATATATATATATATATATACATATATATATATATATATATATATATATATATATATATATATATTGCTGTATGTATATATATATATATATATATATATATATATATATATATATATATATATATAGATATATATAATGACATGTGGATGTATGATTGTCTGCATATGTATATATCTATATGTGGGTATTTATATATGTATGACTATATATGTATACATTTGTACAGCAGAGAGGGAGAAGTATATATCTATTTAGTTATGTATATATATATATATATATATATATATATATATATATATATACACACACACACACACACACACACACACACACACACACACACACACACACACACACACACATACATATACATATGTAGCTACATGTCCTGTAATGTTGACTGGTATTACTGGATACTATCTTTGTGGAAATGTCATGGTTATGTGTATCTGTGGTGGCTTAGTGGTTAATCATATTGACTATGGAATGCAGGGTCCTGGGTTCGAGCCTTGCAGAAGTTGTTTATGTTGTTGCCTGGCAGAACACCGGCCATTGGATACATAGTGCTTAAAGCAGTTTAAAGCAGTTGTATGCGGGTTTGTGTGGATTTGCATGGAGGTAAGCACTGCTAACTTCTGGTTACAGTGTCTTACACTCAGTTAGCTTCTAAATTGCTTAACCTGTGTAGGCAGTGCTTACCCATGTGCAAACAGGCATAAACCCATGGGTGTTTCCCATATACCTGACTTAGATGTTCCTATTAGGTTTCGTGTGCATACCGGGCAACCTTGTGTGCCACGTATGCTTTGCGATACCTACAAATAAAACCATTGGTGTAAACAAAATCACACGTGAAGTCTATTATTATTACCATGGAAACATTCGTCCCATGTGGGACAACCCAAAAACTGGGTATTATGCTTTCCTCTAAAGCCATGGCAGCAAAGGTATGCATGGCTATGTGCATGGACTTCAGCGTGTGGCAGACCTAGGATACTTGGGTCGTGACAACGTACAGGATGAGTCCTGGGGGGGAGGAGTGGAGGGGTGAGCAATGTGTGGTGGTGTGGTAGCTATAGGCCGGTAATCGGGGAAGGGATGGTGGCTGCGTGTGTGCAGCGGGGGGGGGGAGGTGTGGAACTTTGGGTAATGAATGTATGGGTCAAGGATGGCCTGGGTTGGATGGGCCTGTACTGGTCTGCCCGCCTAGTGGGTGGGGGAGAGGGGAATGTGATATAAACATGCAAAACATAAAAGGGGACTAATTTAAATCCCTATTTAAATGAAACACATACAATAAAATGAACTTGGTAGTGGGGCGGACATGTTTGGCTGTGGGGGGTATGCCAATTCATACGAGACGTATATTGTTTAGGGCCTCTGAACCCCATTAA
The DNA here is from genome assembly GCF_019279795.1 of Protopterus annectens. NCBI lineage: Eukaryota > Metazoa > Chordata > Ceratodontiformes > Protopteridae > Protopterus > Protopterus annectens. The sequence continues at coordinate 662,503,264 of NC_056751.1, read as the reverse complement.
CAGTGCATGTGGGCATATATGTTTCTGTTAATCTACCATTGCTATCTACAGATGTCTGGCCATATATACCTATATGGGTATATATATTTGCTTACATATTTATAACTATGTCCGTATATACCTACGGAGATATATATCTGCGTACATATATGTAACTTGCTGTGTATATGTGGAATATAGGTGTTGACATATATATGTGTAGATGTTGGCATTTGCATGTATATATGTTCATATATTTGTATATATATATATATATATATATATATATATATATATATATATATATATATATATGTATATATTTCTGGATAATTTACATATATATATATATATATATATATATATGTAACTACATATATAGATATGTTATATTTACACACACACATACATCTAGATGTAGGTATAAATTCTCTGTACTGTTGCATGACTGGGCTGGATGTTATGTTTCTGAAAACATAAGATTTATGCATATCTGGCATGGCTTAGTGCTGAATCATTTTGTGTATGGTGTGCTTGGTCCTGCGTTTGAGCCTTGCAGAGGCTGTTTATTTTGTTCCTGAGCAGAACACCGGCTGTTGGATATGGAGTGATTCAGGCACTTTAAAACAGTTGTAAGCGGGTTTGCACGGAGGTAAGCACTGCTAACTTCTGGTCACAGTTTCTTACACCCAGTTAGCTTCTCCTTTGCTTAATCTGTGTAGGCTGTGCTTACCCCCATGCAAACGCACTTAAACCTGCTTACTAGTGCTTACATATGCTTACTTTTACTTATCTGTGCTTACACCTGCTTACTGCTGCCTTATTCATTATGATACTGAGTCTTCACATGTGCATTTCCTGCAGTACTCCAGTTCATAACTATATGTTATTTAGTGGGTTTTGCAATACAAATATTGGTTATACCATGCTTTGCCATATAAAATAGACTGTGCTGCAGTGGGACTCGAACTGGGAATGCCTGCTCATTAGGCAAATGCTGTGCCCACTACACTATTGCTGTGCTGCTTCATTTGCATATATCTTCCTTGTTACCCTCTTCAGCCTTTTAAACAGCTTTAACTGTAGCTAAGCAATGGGCACACTCTCGCACCTATGGTTAGCTGTACTCAGAGCTTTAAAAAACAATATAGGGGTTTCTTCTTTTGATTTTTATGTCCTGTTGCTGTTGTACACATGTGGGACTGTTGGTGGGGATATGCGGACACCTTTGAGCATTCTTGCTCATTTATTTCCACTTTCTGCTGTTCAACATTGCAGGGGCATGTTTATTCTGAGAGCTCTGCTCTCATACATGCCCCCTGCACTTGTACATGCTCCATGTAAGCCTGTAAGGTTGGGCAGCGAGCCTTCATTAATATGCATGGCGCGCTGCTGTCCTCCTCCTACATAGGCGCTTCCATGCAGGATTATGCTAGTCCTGCATGGAAGATTAGTGAATCCGGGGGAATATTTCACAAAAATAAATAATACTTTTGATTTGTTATGAATTAATATTCATAACAAAATTGTGGAAAATGTAATCTTTAAATCCATCAGGCAGTTCTAATCATTTGTCTTTTCTGTTTTCTGTTTGTCATAATGCTTTTGATAAAAAATGATAACAACTGCATATGACTGAAAATTACAGATTATTGTCTTCTTTCGAATCTTAATAAAGTTGACTGGAAAGCAGAAGAGATAGATAGTGCATTTCAAGTTTGAGAAATGTTTGAGAATGCCTTTCTGCAAGTTGCACATGAATCTAAACAGTTAATGTGGTTAATCAAAAGGATGCGTGCTTTCCTGGTGGAACACCTCAAAATTAATCTTTTAAGGGCTAAGAGAAAAAATATGGAAAATATAATTTATCTTTAGCTAAGAAAGCTTATAATAAATCTTGTAAGTTGTTAAAGAACTCTTTTAGTATGACTAAGGCCTACAATGAAAATAAATTGACATGAAAAAATAGTAAAATGTTTTTATCTTATTTAAATAATGATAGGGGAGAAACATTCGGAATTGGATTGATAATTCATGAGAAGACTTTAATACTCAAATGTGACTTGGCAAATCTATTTAACAAGCATTTTTTATGTTCACATTATTTTGTGTGCACCTTTCAAGAAGATGAACTAAAAACAGATAAAAATGACAAGAATAGTTCATTATGGAAAATCTAGTGGCTGCTTCTTTGTTAAGAAAAATATAGTAGATGTGGTTCTTATTCTCTGCTTGGATATTTCATATCCAATGTAGTTAAATATATTTCTTCTTTAGTTATATCTGCTATAATATACTATTAGTACTGAAACACTTCTTACCAAATTTATAGAAACTGTAATATGTAATACCAGTCCACAGAAGTGTAGCATTTGATTTAGCAACCAATTTTAAACCGATTAGCTTTACATGTTTAGTTAGTAAAATCTTTTAAAGATGCCTTTTGGCTGTTTTAGATGAGGACAAAACAATCTGTCTCATTTATTGACTTATATCAAAACGGTTTTACTAAAAAATAGGACACTATTAACAAATATGACTTCTGTGAGCCATTGAGTAAGACAACAGATTTAGGGATAGCATTTGGAATTCTTTATTTGGACTTATCCAAAACCTTTGACAGTACTCCCCATCAACCTACTGTATAATGGAACATTCAGCTGATGATAGGATTGTTGCACCAATCTCAAATATGGAAGCTTGTAATTGTTTCAATAATTATTTATCAAACTTGTCCAGTTGGTTAATTATAAAGGTTTAAAAATAAATTATGACAAGAATGGTACTATGTTTTTTTATAATCAGTTACAGCTTAGGCTTAATATTTGTATGTGTAACTCTGATTTAAAGTTACAGAATATAAGGATCTTAGTATTAGAATTACCAGTGATTCCAGGTTTAAGACAAATGTCCAGATGGTCAAAAGCAAGGAACGACATGCTATGCAGTTTATTGTTAAAAATATATCTACTTGCTAAAACTCCACTCTTGCAAATGTATTTAGAACAACGTGCTATTATGTGCATATAATAAAGGTGACCTTATGCACTGAAATGTGCTCAATGAAAATATACAAAAAGTTTTATTGATTATAAGGATTTATTCTACATAATATGCTTAAGAATCATGGATTATACTTGCATAGCTATAGATAGCAGAGAGGAACAATATGGTTAAAATTTTTAGGCCTTATATTATGAAGAACTAAGGGTGGTGTTTAATTAAGAACTCCTTCAGCCTTTAAGTACATCTAGAGGTGGCCAAGTTATGTACATACTTGAAATCTATAGTACCATGTTAAGAACAAAGTTTATCACTCAGCCATTGGTAAACTGTGGAATAAAATTGCCCTGAGAATTAGGCAAAGCAACTAAATGAATCAATTTAGAAGATCATTAGACATGTAGATGGGCTCAGTTGTATTCTCAATATAACAAAAACTCCAATGCGCAGTCCAGTATCAATAAAGGCTTTCCTCCGTAGTAGAAATGTAATTCCTTCAATAATCCACTGCAGTTCAGCAAAAATTACAAATTTTAATGAAAAAACAATAAAAATAAGATTTTTTAATATGAATACTTAATGAAACAACAATGAACCTTTAGCTCAGTATTTTAAAAGTATTATAAACTTTATAGCTATTTAAGGTTGACATATCTCATTTACAAGATTGTGTACAATATTTTTTCAACTGTTTTTTAACAAAACAAGTTTCTGATGGAAGTCCTGTTTTTCCTATTGTACTGTTTTGGATGAGTTTTAAACAATGTATCTTTTTATAACTTTTTTAACAACCTCTTTTTTGGAAAGGTTTCATGCAAGAAAGAGTTACAATTTGTATTAATTTATGGCCAGCCTATAGGATTTCAAAACTAATTAACTAATTAAACAATTGGAACCATTATTTAAAATGAGGGTGAGTGGAAAAATGTAGATTCTGATGAGGTCTCCGTGGAGGAGATGAAAGCGCTCAATCTGGTTGCTTTTTACTGTTTTTTATTGTTTTTTCATAAAAATTTGTAATTTTTGCTGAACTGCGGTGGATTATTGAAGGAATTACATTTCTACTATGGAGGAAAGCCTTTATTGATACTGGACTGCACACTGGAGTTTTTGTTTTGTGTGATTTTGGGTTACTAGTTACTGATTTTTGGTGTTATTCTGGTATCGAGGATTCCCCGTTGGAATGGAGAACAGTTCCTTATTAACAGAGTTGATTAAACTGATTCAGAGCTACTCACAGAACAACAATAATGGAATAGAAACTACAAATGACATCCCTTGTGCGCAAAGTACACCTAGGCACCTGGGGGACTGTAATCAGGTTACACCGACTTGCAACAACGAAGCAGGTCGCACAGGAAAGAATGGAGAACACTTCCGGTCCAGCAATGAGCGTTCTGAGGGCACGAACGCTAACGCTCGTAGCAGTGGAGATAGGAAACAGAAAGAGAACTTTGGGGGACATTATTTGAACATGGACGTTTCCAAATGGTTGGAAAATTCATTTGGGACTTACAAACCAAGAGAGGAGCAAACACAAAACATAAACCTTGGATACAAGGACAAATGTAAGACTTTAAAACAGCTTTTAACTAAATTTAAAAGTTTAGCATTGGACAATTGGTATCTTAACAGATGTATCGATAACAAGATAGTACCAAAGGGACTTAGAATTATTAAGTTCCCTAACAACACTGTTTTTGATTCTGAATTTTTTAAAACCATTGTTAATATATTAAATGATTGTGGGCTAGCCATTTTAAAGGCAATGATTAAAAACAATGAGGAAATTATGGTTGACTGTAAAACTGAAATTGATAGACTCAATGGTGAAATCAGCTCAGACCTTTTATTTTCAATTGATGAGTACAAAAATATTTACTTTAGGACTATGCATGATGTCGACAATGTTATTTTAAAAAACCAGAACAGGAAAACTAGGAAATCAGAAAGGGACCTGTATGATTATAGAACGGGGAGAGCTTACTACTGTGACAATAGGAATTTTAGGGTGAAGTATAACTATAATGAAGGTGTTTTTTTTTAATAGAAGAAAAGACATAGGGAATGAAGCCTATGAACACAGAGGGTATCAGGAAGAACAAGGTTATACACATAATTATCATTCACAAGAAGACACTAACAGAGAAATCCCTTTAGGGGAACAAGGACCGAGAAGGTCTGAAAGGATAAGGAACTTGGAACACCAACCCTCCTATGCAACAGTTACGAGGAACTATTATATTCCACCACAGAGAAGGAGAGGGGGCAGGGAGAGTCAGTGATGAATCTCTCCCCACTGTATCATGCAAACATATCATCAGACAATGACTCAAATGACACTGATAGAAATAATGGACCCAGGTTGGGTATTTACTCACAGGATAACTTTTTTATTTACAACTACACAGACGTAGAGATAAAACAAGAACACTTTAATCTTTTTACAAAAGGTTTTACATTTGTCCCTGTTAAAAAAACGAGTATAGATGAGGTTTTATTAGACATTAAACTTTTTACAAGAAAATTTCATATGTTCCAGGAAAGGAATAACAATAGCAACAGAAGTAGTCTTAAGAAAGCTAGTACTTTTAACCCTCCCTTACATCATGATATTTTAAATTTTGAAAAATGTGTTACAGGTACAATAAGAGATGGGTACAACAAGCAAGTAACAACAATAGATAATTTAACTAAAGAGGAAACACACATTTTAGAAGAACTAAGGGACAATGTTAATTTAAGGATTATGAAGCCAGATAAGGGTGGGGGGGGGGGTAGTCCTAATGGACACATGGGACTATACCAAGAGAATATGTGATATATTAGACAAAGATAACTGGTACACTTTAGTATCTAGAAACGAGGTAAACATCTCATACAGGAAAATAGATATGATTTTGGAAGACAACATACTACAAGGACTTATAGACAAAGAACTGTACAATTTTCTGAAAGTATCAAAACCGGTTATTCCAGTTATTTTTGGTATACCAAAAATACACAAAGACAGGGAAAACCCGCCCCTAAGACCTATAGTATCCTCACAAGGATCCAAGACACAACCTCTGGCAATTTTCGTAGATTTTAAACTAAAGGAATTTTACAAAAAATACCCCCACATTTTAATTGATTCTTGGGACTTCCTTACCAAGATTGGGTCCAAACCCTACAAGGAAAGCACAATTTTTGTGACTGTTGATGTAAAAGATTTATTTTCAGTTATTCCACACAATACAGGGCTTGATTGGTTTGAAAAAATGTTAGTGGAAATGGAAATGTTAACACCGGATGATTTTAAATTGGTTTCAGAGAATATGGAGCTTGTGCTGAAATATAATTATATTTACTTTCAAGGTGACATATACCATCAGATAGATGGTGTGGCTATGGGGTCAGCCTGTGCACCCATTTACGCAAATATTATTATGTTATTTTGGGAAAGACAATTTATTTTCAACTCGATTTTTTACAAATTCATCAGCGGGTATTATAGATTTTTGGACAATATTTTCATTCTATGGGATGGAAGCAAAGAAAAAATAACAGAGTTCATTGACTATATGAATAATAGTGCAGAATTCCTTAAATTTACATTCGAAATAAATACAGATGAAACACATTACCTAGATGTAAAAATAATAAAGGATCATATTAAAAACAAATATAAATCTAGAATATATAGGAAGGATTGTTTTTCTAATTCCTATCTACATTTTACGAGCGACCACCCCTACCATTCTAAAGTGAATATAATAAAAGGTCAAATGATTAGAGCGGCCAGGATGACATCTGATAGAATTGACCTAATACAGGAAATGGAGATCCTCCAAAACATGTTTAAGGAGAGAGGATACCCAGACCACATGACTGTGAAAAACAAGGAGTTTGTACTGAATAAATGGGATACGGTATATAAACCTAAGGAGAGAGGATACCCAGACCACATGATTGTGAAAAACAAGGAGTTTGTACTGAATAAATGGGATACGGTATATAAACCTAAGGAGAGAGGATACCCAGACCACATGATTGTGAAAAACAAGGAGTTTGTACTGAATAAATGGGATACGGTATATAAACCATTACTGACCAACGCTGGGGGTGTCGAAGTAGATGAAATAAATAGTAACAACAAAGATAAAGACAAGAGCCTGCCCTATTTAATTTTGACACACGTTAATGGTGTGGGATGGATAAAGAGATGCATAAATGAGATCTGGGGAATGTTCAGTAGAATGCCCACCAAAGTAGGTGTGTTTAAGCAAACACCTAGATACACTTTTAGGAAAAATAAGAACTTAAAAAAATATATATTTGAGAAAAAGAAAAACAACACAAAAGTGAAAGGGGGAACATGCACTAAATATGGCACATTCAAATGTGGTAGATGTGCACAATATTCCTTTATAGCAGGGACTAAAGATCTTGACCTCCTCACCCTAAATAGGCGGTTGATGGGAAATAAATATTATAGTTGTTACACAAAGGGGGTGGTGTATTTGTGTTATTGTAAGAAGTGTTGGAAATATTATATTGGAAAAACCGAACGTAATTTAAGGGCCCGCATATATGAACATAATAGAGACATCACTAAGATGAATGACACAAATGCACTCTTTCGACACACCAGAACGTGTAAGGAGGCTGATTTTAAATTTTGGATATTGGAAGAAGTGGGTAAGCACGAGAGAGGAGGGGACTGGGAAACTAAAATTGAATTTAGGGAAATGATCTGGCAGTTAAGACTGGATGCATGTGGGAATAATGGACTAAATGACCACATATCCATCAACCCTGCACTCAAGATCTTGTCAGAGGACCCCAAGAGGCACCACTAAGGTCACCATTTTATCTTATACAACATTTTATTTCATTTTATCTTACATAACATTTTATTTCATTTTACCTCATGTTATTCTATTTTATGGTATAATATATGTATTTACAATATATTATTTTATTAGAATATTTATATACTACATAATTTTTTATTTTTTAAAATGAACTTGTGTAATAACATTTTTTAATAAGAATTTTCTAATAACATTTTTTAATATGAATACTTAATGGAACAACAATGAACCTTTAGCTCAGTATTTTATAAGTATTATAAACTTTATACCTATTTAAGGTTGACATATCTCATTTACAAGATTGTGTACAATATTTTTTCAACTGTTTTTTAACAAAACAAGTTTCTGATGGAAGTCCTGTTTTTCCTATTGTACTGTTTTGGATGAGTTTTAAACAATGTATCTTTTTATAACTTTTTTAACAACCTCTTTTTTGGAAAGGTTTCATGCAAGAAAGAGTTAAAATTTGTATTAATTTATGGCCAGCCTATAGGATTTCAAAACTAATTAACTAATTAAACAATTGGAACCATTATTTAAAATGAGGGTGAGTGGAAAAATGTAGATTCTGATGAGGTCTCCGTGGAGGAGATGAAAGCGCTCAATCTGGTTGTTTTTTACTGTTTTTTATTGTTTTTTCATAAACATTTGTAATTTTTGCTGAACTGCGGTGGATTATTGAAGGAATTACATTTCTACTATGGAGGAAAGCCTTTATTGATACTGGACTGCACACTGGAGTTTTTGTTTTGTGTGATTTTGGGTTACTAGTTACTGATTTTTGGTGTTATTCTGGTATCGAGGATTCCCCGTTGGAATGGAGAACAGTTCCTTATTAACAGAGTTGATTAAACTGATTCAGAGCTACTCACAGAACAACAATAATGGAATAGAAACTACAAATGACATCCCTTGTGTGCAAAGTACACCTAGGTGCCTGGGGGACTGTAATCAGGTTACACCGACTTGCAACAACGAAGCAGGTCGCACAGGAAAGAATGGAGAACACTTCCAGTCCAGCAATGAGCGTTCTGAGGGCACGAACGCTAATGCTCGTAGCAGTGGAGATAGGAGATAGAAAGAGGACTTTGGGGGGACATTATTTGAACATGGACTTTTCCAAATGGTTGGAAAATTCATTTGGGACTTACAAACCGAGAGAGGAGCAAACGCGAAACATAAACCTTGGATACAAGGACAAATGTAAGACTTTAAAACAGCTTTTAACTAAATTTAAAAGTTTAGCGTTGGACAATTGGTATCTTAACAGATGTATCGATAACAAGATAGTACCAAAGGGACTTAGAATTATTAAGTTCCCTAACAACACTGTTTTTGATTCTGAATTTTTTAAAACCATTGTTAATATTTTAAATGATTGTGGGCTAGCCATTTTAAAGGCAATGATTAAAAACAATGAGGAAATTATGGTTGACTGTAAAACTGAAATTGATAGACTCAATGGTGAAATCAACTCAGACCTTTTATTTTCAATTGATGAGTACAAAAATATTTACTTTAGGACTATGCATGATGTCGACAATGTTATTTTAAAAAACCAGAACAGGAAAACTAGGAAATTGGAAAGGGACCTGTATGATTATAGAATGGGGAGAGCTTACTACTGTGACAATAGGAATTTTAGGGTGAAGTATAACTATAATGAAGGTGTTTTTTTTTAATAGAAGAAAAGACATAGGGAATGAAGCCTATGAACACAGAGGGTATCAGGAAGAACAAGGTTATACACATAATTATCATTCACAAGAAGACACTAACAGAGAAATCCCTTTAAGGGAACAAGGACCGAGAAGGTCCGAAAGGATAAGGAACTTGGAACACCAACCCTCCTATGCAACAGTTACGAGGAACTATTATATTCCACCACAGAGAAGGAGAGGGGGCAGGGAGAGTCAGTGATGAATCTCTCCCCACTGTATCATGCAAACATATCAGACAACGACTCAAATGACACTGATAGAAATAATGGACCCAGGTTGGGTAATTACTCACAGGATAACTTTTTTATTTACAACTACACAGACGTAGAGATAAAACAAGAACACTTTAATCTTTTTACAAAAGGTTTTACATTTGTCCCTGTTAAAAACCGAGTATAGATGAGATTTTATTAGACATTAAACTTTTTACAAGAAAATTTCATATGTTCCAGGAAAGGAATAACAATAGCAACAGAAGTAGTCTTAAGAAAGCTAGTACTTTTAACCCTCCCTTACATCATGATATTTTAAATTTTGAAAAATGTGTTACAGGTACAATAAGAGATGGGTACAACAAGCAAGTAACAACAATAGATAATTTAACTAAAGAGGAAACACACATTTTAGAAGAACTAAGGGACAATGTTAATTTACGGATTATGAAGCCAGATAAGGGTGGGGGGTAGTCCTAATGGACACATGGGACTATACCAAGAGAATATGTGATATATTAGACAAAGATAACTGGTACACTTTAGTATCTAGAAATGAGGTAAACATCTCATACAGGAAAATAGATATGATTTTGGAAGACAACTTACTACAAGGACTTATAGACAAAAAACTGTACAATTTTCTGAAAGTATCAAAACCGGTTATTGCAGTTATTTTTGGTATACCAAAAATACACAAAGACAGGGAAAACCAGCCCTAAGACCTATAGTATCCTCACAAGGATCCAAGACACAACCTCTGGCAATTTTCGTAGATTTTAAACTAAAGGAATTTTACAAAAAATACCCCCACATTTTAATTGATTCTTGGGACTTCCTTACCAAGATTGGGTCCAAACCCTACAAGGAAAGCACAATTTTTGTGACTGTTGATGTAAAAGATATATTTTCAGTTATTCCACACAATACAGGGCTTGATTGGTTTGAAAAAATGTTAGTGGAAATGAAAATGTTAACACCGGATGATTTTAAATTGGTTTTAGAGAATATGAAACTTGTGCTGAAATATAATTATATATTTACTTTCAAGGTGACATATACCATCAGATAGATGGTGTGGCTATGGGGTCAGCCTGTGCACCCATTTACGCAAATATTATTATGTTATTTTGGGAAAGACAATTTATTTTCAACTCGATTTTTTACAAATTCATCAGCGGGTATTATAGATTTTTGGACGATATTTTCATTCTATGGGATGGAAGCAAAGAAAAAATAACAGAGTTCATTGACTATATGAATAATAGTGCAGAATTCCTTAAATTTACATTCGAAATAAATACAGATGAAACACATTACCTAGATGTAAAAATAATAAAGGATCATATTAAAAACAAATATAAATCTAGAATATATAGGAAGGATTGTTTTTCTAATTCCTATCTACATTTTACGAGCGACCACCCCTACCATTCTAAAGTGAATATAATAAAAGGTCAAATGATTAGAGCGGCCAGGATGACATCTGATAGAATTGACCTAATACAGGAAATGGAGATCCTCCAAAACATGTTTAAGGAGAGAGGATACCCAGACCACATGACTGTGAAAAACAAGGAGTTTGTACTGAATAAATGGGATACGGTATATAAACCTAAGGAGAGAGGATACCCAGACCACATGATTGTGAAAAACAAGGAGTTTGTACTGAATAAATGGGATACGGTATATAAACCATTACTGACCAATGCTGGGGGTGTCGAAGTAGATGAAATAAATAGTAACAACAAAGATAAAGACAAGAGCCTGCCCTATTTAATTTTGACACACGTTAATGGTGTGGGATGGATAAAGAGATGCATAAATGAGATCTGGGGAATGTTCAGTAGAATGCCCACCAAAGTAGGTGTGTTTAAGCAAACACCTAGATACACTTTTAGGAAAAATAAGAACTTAAAAAATATATTTGAGAAAAAGCAAAACAACACAAAAGTGAAAGGGGGAACATGCACTAAATATGGCACATTCAAATGTGGTAGATGTGCACAATGTTCATTTATAGCAGGGACTAAAGATCTTGACCTCCCCACCCTAAATAGGCGGTTGATGGGAAATAAATATTATAGTTGTTACACAAAGGGGGTGGTGTATTTGTGTTATTGTAAGAAGTGTTGGAAATATTATATTGGAAAAACCGAACGTAATTTAAGGGCCCGCATATATGAACATAATAGAGACATCACTAAGATGAATGACACAAATGCACTCTTTCGACACACCAGAACGTGTAAGGAGGCTGATTTTAAATTTTGGATATTGGAAGAAGTGGGTAAGCACGAGAGAGGAGGGGACTGGGAAACTAAAATTGAATTTAGGGAAATGATCTGGCAGTTAAGACTGGATGCATGTGTGAATAATGGACTAAATGACCACATATCCATCAACCCTGCACTCAAGATCTTGTCAGAGGACCCCAAGAGGCACCACTAAGGTCACCATTTTATCTTATACAACATTTTATTTCATTTTATCTTACATAACATTTTATTTCATTTTACCTCATGTTATTCTTTTTTTATGGTATAATATATGTATTTACAATATATTATTTTATTAGAATATTTATATACTACATAATTTTTTATTTTTTAAAATGAACTTGTGTAATAACATTTTTTAATAAGAATTTTCTAATAAGATTTTTTAATATGAATACTTAATGGAACAACAATGAACCTTTAGCTCAGTATTTTATAAGTATTATAAACTTTATACCTATTTAAGGTTGACATATCTCATTTACAAGATTGTGTACAATATTTTTTCAACTGTTTTTTTAACAAAACAAGTTTCTGATGGAAGTCCTGTTTTTCCTATTGTACTGTTTTGGATGAGTTTTAAACAATGTATCTTTTTATAACTTTTTTAACAACCTCTTTTTTGGAAAGGTTTCATGCAAGAAAGAGTTAAAATTTGTATAAATTTTTGGCCAGCCTATAGGATTTCAAAACTAATTAACTAATTAAACAATTGGAACCATTATTTAAAATGAGGGTGAGTGGAAAATGTAGATTCTGATGAGGTCTCCGTGGAGGAGATGAAAGCACTCAATCTGGTTGCTTTTTACTGTTTTTTATTGTTTTTTCATAAAAATTTGTAATTTTTGCTGAACTGCAGTGGATTATTGAAGGAATTACATTTCTACTATGGAGGAAAGCCTTTATTGATACTGGACTGCACACTGGAGTTTTTGTTTTGTGTGATTTTGGGTTACTAGTTACTGATTTTTGGTGTTATTCTGGTATCGAGGATTCCCCGTTGGAATGGAGAACAGTTCCTTATTAACAGAGTTGATTAAACTGATTCAGAGCTACTCACAGAACAACAATAACGGAATAGAAACTACAAATGACATCCCTTGTGCGCAAAGTACATCTAGGTGCCTGGGGGACTGTAATCAGGTTACACTGACTTGCAACAACGAAGCAGGTCGCACAGGAAAGAATGGAGAACACTTCCGGTCCAGCAATGAGCGTTCTGAGGGCACGAACGCTAACGCTCATAGCAGTGGAGATAGGAGATAGAAAGAGAACTTTGGGGGACATTATTTGAACATGGACTTTTCCAAATGGTTGGAAAATTCATTTGGGACTTACAAACCATGAGAGGAGCAAACGCGAAACATAAACCTTGGATACAAGGACAAATGTAAGACTTTAAAACAGCTTTTAACTAAATTTAAAAGTTTAGCGTTGGACAATTGGTATCTTAACAGATGTATCGATAACAAGATAGTACCAAAGGGACTTAGAATTATTAAGTTCCCTAACAACACTGTTTTTGATTCTGAATTTTTTAAAACCATTGTTAATATTTTAAATGATTGTGGGCTGGCCATTTTAAAGGCAATGATTAAAAACAATGAGGAAATTATGGTTGACTGTAAAACTGAAATTAATAGACTCAATGGTGAAATCAACTCAGACCTTTTATTTTCAATTGATGAGTACAAAAATATTTACTTTAGGACTATGCATGATGTCGACAATGTTATTTTAAAAAAAACAGAACAGGAAAACTAGGAAATTAGAAAGGGACCTGTATGATTATAGAATGGGGAGAGCTTACTACTGTGACAATAGGAATTTTAGGGTGAAGTATAACTATAATGAAGGTGTTTTTTTTTAATAGAAGAAAAGACATAGGGAATGAAGCCTATGAACACGGAGGGTATCAGGAAGAACAAGGTTATACACATAATTATCATTCACAAGAAGACACTAACAGAGAAATCCCTTTAGGGGAACAATGACCGAGAAGGTCCGAAAGGATAAGGAACTTGGAACACCAACCCTCCTATGCAACAGTTACGAGGAACTATTATATTCCACCACAGAGAAGGAGAGGGGGCAGGGAGAGTCAGTGATGAATCTCTCCCCACTGTATCATGCAAACATATCAGACAACGACTCAAATGACACTGATAGAAATAATGGACCCAGGTTGGGTATTTACTCACAGGATAACTTTTTTATTTACAACTACACAGACGTAGAGATAAAACAAGAACACTTTAATCTTTTTACAAAAGGTTTTACATTTGTCCCTGTTAAAAACCCGAGTATAGATGAGATTTTATTAGACATTAAACTTTTTACAAGAAAATTTCATATGTTCCAGGAAAGGAATAACAATAGCAACAGAAGTAGTCTTAAGAAAGCTAATACTTTTAACCCTCCCTTACATCATGATATTTTAAATTTTGAAAAATGTGTTACAGGTACAATAAGAGATGGGTACAACAAGCAAGTAACAACAATAGATAATTTAACTAAAGAGGAAACACACATTTTAGAAGAACTAAGGGACAATGTTAATTTACGGATTATGAAGCCAGATAAGGGTGGGGGGGGGTAGTCCTAATTGACACATGGGACTATACCAAGAGAATATGTGATATATTAGACAAAGATAACTGGTACACTTTAGTATCTAGAAATGAGGTAAACATCTCATACAGGAAAATAGATATGATTTTGGAAGACAACTTACTACAAGGACTTATAGACAAAGAACTGTACAATTTTCTGAAGGTATCAAAACCGGTTATTGCAGTTATTTTTGGTATACCAAAAATACACAAAGACAGGGAAAACCAGCCCTAAGACCTATAGTATCCTCACAAGGATTCAAGACACAACCTCTGGCAATTTTCGTAGATTTTAAACTAAAGGAATTTTACAAAAAATACCCCCACATTTTAATTGATTCTTGGGACTTCCTTACCAAGATTGGGTCCAAACCCTACAAGGAAAGCACAATTTTTGTGACTGTTGACGTAAAAGATTTATTTTCAGTTATTCCACACAATACAGGACTTGATTGGTTTGAAAAAAATGTTAGTGGAAATGAAAATGTTAACACCGGATGATTTTAAATTGGTTTTAGAGAATATGGAACTTGTGCTGAAATATAATTATATTTACTTTCAAGGTGACATATACCATCAGATAGATGGTATGGCTATGGGGTCAGCCTGTGCACCCATTTACGCAAATATTATTATGTTATTTTGGGAAAGACAATTTATTTCCAACTCGATTTTTTACAAATTCATCAGCGGGTATTTAGATTTTTGGACGATATTTTCATTCTGTGGGATGGAAGCAAAGAAAAAATTTATATGAGTAATAGTACAGAATTCCTTAAATTTAAATTCAAAATAAATACAGATGAAACACATTACCTAGATGTAAAAATAATAAAGGATCATATTAAAAACAAATATAAATCTAGAATATATAGGAAGGATTGTTTTTCTAATTCCTATCTACATTTTACGAGCAACCACCCCTACTATTCTAAAGTGAATATAATAAAAGGTCAAATGATTAGGGTGGCCAGGATGACATCTGATAGAATTGACCTAATACAGGAAATGGAGATCCTCCAAAACATGTTTAAGGAGAGAGGATAGCCAGACCACATCATTGCGAAAAACAAGGAGTTTGTACTGAATAAATGGAATACGGTATATAAACCATTATTGACCAACGCTGGGGGTGTCGAAGTAGATGAAATAAATAGTAACAACAAAGATAAAGAAAAGATCCTGCCCTATTTAATTTTGAGACACTTTAATGGTGTGGGATGGATAAAGAGATGCATAAATGAGATCTGGGGAATGTTCAGTAGAATGCCCACCAAAGTAGATGTGTTTAAGCAAACACCTAGATACACTTTTAGGAAAAATAAGAACTTAAAAAATATATTTGAGAAAAAGAAAAACAACACAAAAGTGAAAGGGGGAACATGCACTAAATATGGCACATTCAAATGTGGTAGATGTGCACAATGTTCATTTATAACAGGGACTAAAGATCTTGACCTCCCCACCCTAAATAGGCGGTTGATGGGAAATAAATATTATAGTTGTTACACAAATGGGGTGGTGCATTTGTGTTATTGTAAGAAGTGCTGGAAATATTATATTGGAAAAACCGAACGTAATTTAAGGGCCCGCATATATGAACATAATAGAGACATCACTAAGATGAATGACACAAATGCACTCTTTAGACACACCAGAATGTGTAAGGAAGCTGATTTAAAATTTTGGATATTGGAAGAAGTGGGTAAGCATGAGAGAGGAGGGGACTGGGAAACTAAAATTGAATTTAGGGAAATGATCTGGCAGTTAAGACTGGATGCATGTGTGAATAATGGACTAAATGACCACATATCCATCAACCCTGCACTCAAGATCTTGTCAGAGGACCCCAAGAGGCACCACTAAGGTCACCATTTTATCTTATACAACATTTTATTCCATTTTATCTTACATAACATTTTATTTCATTTTACCTCATGTTATTCTTTTTTTATGGTATAATATATGTATTTACAATATATTATTTTATTAGAATATTTATATACTACATAATTTTTTATTTTTTAAAATGAACTTGTGTACTAACATTTTTTAATAAGAATTTTCTAATAAGATTTTTTAATATGAATACTTAATGGAACAACAATGAACCTTTAGCTCAATATTTTGTAAGTATTATAAACTTTATACCTATTTAAGGTTGACATATCTCATTTACAAGATTGTGTACAATATTTTTTCAACTGTTTTTTAACAAAACAAGTTTCTGATGGAAGTCCTGTTTTTCCTATTGTACTGTTTTGGATGAGTTTTAAACAATGTATCTATTTATAACTTTTTTAACAACCTCTATTTTTGGAAAGGTTTCATGCAAGAAAGAGTTAAAATTTGTATTAATTTATGGCCAGCCTATAGGATTTCAAAACTAATTAACTAATTAAACAATTGGAACCATTATTTAAAATGAGAGTGAGTGGAAAAATGTAGATTCTGATGAAGTCTCCGTGGAGGAGATGAAAGCGCTCAATCTGGTTGCTTTTTACTGTTTTTTATTGTTTTTTCATTAAAATTTGTAATTTTTGCGGAACTGCGGTGGATTATTGAAGGAATTACATTTCTACTATGGAGGAAAGCCTTTATTGATACTAGACTGCGCATTGGAGTTTTTGTTTTGTGGTTTTGTGTGATTTTGTATTCTCAATATATCCAAAGTCTGAGATTTGGAATACATGATACGGCTAAACACAGTATATTGGAATTCTGGAACCTTGAAACCTTATACATCCTAGCCTGTGCTTCACCCTTATTCATTTTGCTTTTGATTTTTTACTGCACCAGCATCTTTTTAGTGAATATGCTGCCAAAGTATTTTAATTTTGTTATCATACATTTTAATTAACAGCATGTTTACTTTCTTAAGCATTAACTGATCTGAGCTTCTTGCAATCCATGAAATTCTCACATTTCCTCTAACACAGCACCTCAAAAGCATTACTTTTCTGCTGTGCAATCTTACCTATAGTCCGGTTCTCTCAGCAATATGAGACTACAGGGGAAAACCATAGCCTTGATCTTACTAAGGACCTGTGTTTTCAGTTATCTAACTTACAATGTGCAGCATTGTTGGTAACTTGCAGTAATCTAACACAGCATATGATTTAATAATTCATGAATTATATGTCAGTGTTTCTGTAGCTGTATCTCAGTTTTCATTCATTCATTCCTGAGTGTGTCATCCTTTTGAATGAGACATTAAACTGGGGCCCAATCTGCCTGAGTTGGCAGTAGCTCAGGTAGATGTCAATGATCCCATGGCACCTATTGGAAAGAGTAGGGGAAGTTCTCTGCTACCCTAGCTAAATTTCCCCTAGTAGTATAAATATCATCTTGGGTCTCCCCTAAAAAGATGCCAGTAGCTCAGAGGAACTAACCCAGTCAACAAAGAATAAATAAAAATTCTGAAGTTTAGTGTCATTTTGATTTTAAGTATGCTTTAGAATGAGTTAATAATGACAACATTTAAATTTGAGGGCACGTGGAGCTTATGATTGGATATTATTATCTAGCCCAAGTGCTATATGTGCAAAAAAATCAAAGTTGTTGCTATGCCAAGTCAAAAGTAAAACACCTATATACAAATCTAAAGGAAAATAGAACCATGATCATATGATACTGCTCAGCAAAGTCTTTCAAAAGAGGATATCTTTGTTAGAAAAAGAGGCAAAAAAGAATGAGTATGACCTAGATGAGTAGAAAAGAACCATTGGCTCTGGTACCTGCTGGAGCTCCCATACAGAGGAAGAGGAATGCTAAGGCTGATCCCACTTACCTCTCTTTGAAGGGGATGAGAGGTCACATGTCTGGGACCACACATATTTTACCAGATTCCCCAATGATGACAAAGAAATATGCATGAGTTCCATTTCTATTGGGGGGGGGGGCATCTGTAGGCTTATACTACACATGCACAGGTGAGCAGTAGTTCAGTGTAACATCCCTTTAATATATCTTCTGGCATGTGAGGACAGTTATTGGTTAAAAAATAACCCCAGTCTACCTCAAATGATGGCACCACTCCTGACACCTAGCACGTGGCCACAGTGGAAACAAATGAGCTAAATTGTTCATCAAGGTTAATGAATCAGTCCATATGGTATCCTGGGAGGAGGAGGGGGCATGATGGTCAAATAAAACAGATATACTTTTCAGTCATAGGAGAAATATGCATGAAATGCTGCCATTCTTAAAGGATACATAAAATTCAGTTTAAGATTTCTAGCAGGATTAATCAAAGGGATGATGTAACAAGCAAAAGGAATCCAGCTGGAACAATGTTCTTTAAAAAGAATACAACTCCTTTCATCAGAACTGACAATTCTAGAAAACCAGATTTGATCAGTGTTTCAGAACAGGTGTAAAACTGATAATGCAGTCCTATTTTTGAAGGAACTGGCCAGCAGAGAAGGTGGTAACCAAGGATAAAACCATCAAGTTAGATAAGTCAAGTTACTGAGTATCACTTAGGGCTCATCAGGCCATATAAACCTTAAAGATGAATTTCAAAATCCTTGCAGAGACAAAAACAAAGTACTAACATTAGGACACAGAATGCACTACTGACTTTTTTGACCAGCATTTATACACTCTAAACTGAGATGTACAATCTGCTGAATAGCTGTCAGATGTACTTCTAGTATTGTTACTAGAGTGGACACACTTCTGTATAGTATGCATTTTACTGTTTATAAATGTTCTTGTTTATCATATGCGATGAATCTGTAAATGTAGTTGTCATTTACTGCAGCTTTTCTTCCAGGGGCCTGTACTGAAAATAAACCTGACTCATTTGTTCTTTCCTGGTAAAAAGACAAATAAAATATCAACTATGCAATAATGAGAAAAAAAGAGACAGCGATTTAGAATATCTGATGTGTTACATTATTTGCTTTACAGTTTTGAAATTTCTCCCTTACGTTTTTTAACCTGCAAGACGGCAGACCACATATAAATATAACTTTTGATTCCACTGGTCCTGGGATAGCTGGAAAGTAGGTAGGGGGTCCCAAAGGTGAAAAACAGAACTCATTAGTGGGATAAAGTTAACAGTTTCTAAATAAAATACAGAAATACAGACTAGACAGTAGGTAACTAGCTCTCAGTTGAAAAACAATGCTGTCTCATTTCTTCAGTATACAATATCCAGAAGTCGAAAATTATTTAAGTGGCCTATAAATCTCTTGTTGACTGGGTTGAACAATCAATTCAATGAAAGCACTATGTTCAGTCACTAAGTATAAGTCTCTATTTATTTCACATTCTAATATTGTACTAATTTTAAGAGTAATTAAGCTGCCAGTTTTAATAAAAAATAATGGACTGCCTTAGTTGTGATAATCATGTAATCAGTGGCTGATTTTCTTTTAGTTTCAGGATAATGGATGCTATTATGTTAATGTAAAGGTCATAAATGTCAGTAGTGCTTGAAGAATATAAATGCCATTTTATAACATGCAAGGATGATGATGTCGAAATGTCTACAGAAAAGTAGATGATTTCAATAAACTTTTTCTATGTTACACTGAAAAAGTCATGCATTCTCAGACTCAATGTGCGGTATATGTTTCTGAATAATTTTTGCAGGAGGATTTCATTTTATTCATTTTCCAAAAGCTGTATATGGAGTAGCATGATTTTTTTTTTTGGCATCAGTATTAAAAAGAATTCATAGTCATTGTTATGAGTGCAAACAATAAGTCCATTGTATGAGACAATTGCTGGTTGATGAACATTAATAAAGAACATTAGGTGGAGAAAACCAAAGACTATATGTTTATAGCAACATCTATAATATTATTGTTTATTTTGCCTAATGAGCACCATTACAAATGTTAATATATATTTATAACCTGTATTGTACAACATTTATTCTTTATTCCGTATGTCTTCATATAAGATTTTTTTCATGTATTTATTTATTTATTTTTTGCTTTCTGTTTACTTGTGATATGTCTAAACTTGTAAAAATCATTGGAGCTAGCTTGGCACCGTCATGCCTGGAACAAGGCTTGCAGGTAGATCAGATCAGAAATAGTGATGTAAATAAATAAAGGTCAAGCATAGCAGGATTCAGGAAGTCTGTCCTCATGACAAGTAGTCAACATCTAGCTCAGTGGGGACAGTGAGAGGGAAGCCACAGTCAGTGACTCATAGTGTGGCCAGATCATGTTTTTCAGTGCAGTTTCAGAAGAGCAAGTGCAATACCATCCATGGTGACAAGTAAGTCATGTGGTTAGCCAGCACATACGTTACTTCCCCTATCAAATGTCATCTCCTTTGACATGTCTTATGATGTGTAGCATTACATCTCATATACACACGCACACACACACACACACACACACACACACACACACACACACACACACACACACACACACACACACACACACACACATGCGCACACACATGCACACACACACACACACACACACACACACACATGCACACACGCACACACATATTAATACATATACATATGTGTGTGTGTCAGGTTTATTCTCGGTTTAATTTCTCCAGTCTTTTTGGGTTTCTAATACCATAATGGAATGGACCCTACTCCTAAGTCAGGTGCAATTAGAGTTCATAAAATTATTATTGCTTCAGTCTGTGATGATAGCCAAGAGTGCTCTCTCAGCACCCACATGGTGCCCAGAATTGCCTCCATCTGTAAATCATATGGTGTTACATGTATTGGTTGTAAGTACGAATGCAAATTATTTTTTTATTAGACTCATTACTGATACTACTACTGGAACTGATTAGATTTCTTCCATAATGTTCTCATTTCTGCCTGCAAATCCTGATTTTTATGACCTTGTGTCTTTCTGTGCATAAGACACTATGATCACTGGTTGTAGAAGTTTCAATGGTAGGTGCCATTTTTATCTTTTTTTCACGGATTACTATATCTGGTTTAATCGCATCTATTTTTTGAACTGTTGGTAATGGATAATCTCATGTGATATTCCCTTAATTGTTCCCTATACTGCCGTATAGTTCATGTTTCCAGTGATGTTCAGTTAATCTTTATAGTAGTGTTTGAGCAACACAATCCCCAACAATGTGTGCAACTGTTGGCAATTCTTTTTTATAGAACCTGTATTTGTCAGTTTCTCCCAACTTTTCAATGGATTTTGTAAACCAACATGTACATAGTCCACTATCTGGGCCACCATTAGCCTTTCATCTTTTAGTTTCAGTTCACCTGTCCATAATCACTCCAGTGTCAAATTTTGGTCAATATGAGGTTGCTTTCCACATTTTCCCCTCACATATTATCCTTATTTTTGTATTATTCCTTTTGTTTTCTAGCACATTCAGTTGCTCTCAGATTTTTGTCGACTAATGGTTTGAGTTCCATTCCCACTTCACACTGAAATGCTTTGGCTATATTAAACAAGAATGTCATTTTAAACTTCCCTTCATCATGTTTTAAAACTTTCACAATGTTTGGATCTGGTGAGGTCAGCAAATATGTATGCAGTCCCACCATTTCAGATCTATAGTTGTGACCAATTTCAAGGAGGCCCATACCTCCTTCAGAATGAAGAATATATAATGTTGGTATGCACTGATTCTTTTACGTATCATTTGATAAGTGTGAAACCAATAATTTTCAGGGCCAGTCGATCACCCCAAATTATAAGTTAAAACAGGAAGAGTAAATTGGTTTATAGCTTTGACTTTATTCATATTTGTCAAGGCTGTTTTCAATATTGGTTTTAGTCTTCTTAAGCATTCTTAACTGAGATTTATTTTCATTTATTCATGTTTCATTTCTAATACTTCATCTATTCCCAAATATTTATACACATCCTCCTGTTCAAGTTGGTTTATTCCACATTCCTGTCCCACATTAATATTTTCTTATATCATCTGAAAAAAGTTTTACCCAGTTGTAATTGTTCTTTAAACTCCTTATCTGATGAACTGTACAACTTAAGTAGATCACATAAAATGTAGATGAAATGTCTTTAAACAAGGTTAGTTTCTAGGTGCCAAATTGTAATCCTATCCTAATCTATCAAATAAACACCTTAGTGGGTTAAGGGCAAGAGAAAACAGCAGTAGTGCCAAAGAATTGACCTGGAATACCCCCCTTTGAATTTTATCCCTGGAATAATAGTTTGCCTTTTATCGTGACTCAGCTGCAAAGAGATTTGCCACAGGTTTATGGTCACTATAATGTAACTGATCCATGTAGGGCGTATCTTATATGTCTGTAAGCATTTCTTTATCCATAATTGTTAGATCCTGTTTTATAATCTATTCTTGCCATATTTCAATTGTCTCTAGTCTTTTTGCAATTTTCTATTATGGCTTAATTTAGCAACAAGGGATTGCTCCCATGACTTTCTTTTGTTAACTTCTTGTTCTATTGCCACAATTGATTTTTCCCCTAAATGACTGTAAACTCTGTCTGCAACAATTCAAGTATACAGCTTTTATATTGTTGGGAGGCGAGTTATTGGTCCATAGCTTTAAGGATAGCTTGCAGGTTCACTCTTAAGGAGGAATATAGATTTTCCTGCTGTTAACCAGGATGGTGTTTGATTGGATTGTGCATATAAGTAGTTCTTACTCAGAGCTAAATCTTTGTGTAAAGATGTTAATACTTTTAGCCAGCAGTCTGATCTTGGAATTTCCAGTTAGGAGTTTTTCTTAATTTTGTCTCAGCTTGTCTGGCCATTATTTCATCCGATTTTATATCCTCTACATTAGAGTTCCTTACTGTTTATTTCAACTCTTCTATCCATTCAGCATCTTTGTTATGTTCCAAAGGAGCTACATAAATATTTCTCCAAAATGTATTTGCTTCTTCTTTTTTGGTGGCTTTTTGATTCCATTTGCTTGGTTTCCCAGTTCTCTATAAAACTTTCTCACATCAGCAATGAATTGCTTATTTTGTACTTTTCCTTTATATTTATCTGCATATCTTCTAAGTTTTTCTACTTGTGCTGATATCTTTATTATTTGCAAGAATAGCCCACCCCAGAAAAAGCAAGAACAGCACTAAGCAGAATGAATTCAAGGAAAGCTGCATGGTCATATGAGGCCATGGCAGATATGGTCACACTGTTGGGTGAGTTAGGGGAGAAATGGCAACAGTGGGTACTCACAGTAGAACAGAGAGAGAAAGATGTATCTCAGATAATTGGGAAAATAAGTATTCGAGTGTCAGTGTACAAGAATAAAGGGCACATTCACAACTGACTATTGGCACCTTTTCAAGCATTTTCTAGGATTATTGGCTAAGCCTTCATATTTTTTTGAATTTCTATAGTTGCTGTGTTTTTTTTGACATTCACAGTTGTGGACAGTATAAAGGGATCAGGCTCCTGCTACCCTGCATGAAAGTGCTGGAGAGGTTGAATGATAAACAAATATACAGAAAATTACAATGAAAGATGAAAGATAAGCAGTTTGAATCTGCTATGGATACAGCATTGCCAATCTGATGTTTGCAGAGAAACAGATAGTTGAAGAGAAACTAGAGATAAGGAATGAGTCCAACTGGGTATCCCTAGACTTGGAGATACCATATGACAAGGTCCAAAGAAAGATGATTTGGGCAGTGCTGTAATGGTTTGAAATCCCAGAAATGTTGGTAGAATTAATACAGGCTATGTGCAAGCATCCAGTGATATCCAAGTGCAAACAATTTTCAGACTCACACCGGGGGTTCCAAGTGGGAGTGATGTGCATCAGGGTTTGCCTCTGAGACCATCGCAGTTCATACTGGTGATGCAAAGCTGCTGTATCAGACAATGTGGCAGTCCATGCAGAGTCTAAACAAGAACTTCAGCAAATGATAGGAGAATGGATTGCAAAAGTGAAGGCACATGGGATAAAACTTAGTATAGCTAAGACAGTTTTCATGGCAGAAAATGGAGGAAATCAGAAGGCTCTGAAAATTGAGACAGAAGGAAAAGTAGTGCAACAGGCTAACAACTTAAAGCATCTGACTGGGGTAGTTAAGAAGGGAAGTCTGAATAGGGAAGTCAAAGCTAGAATCATAGAGGCTGCAACCATTTGGCACAGAGTGTTAGAGGTAGTGTGTGACAGAAGAATGTCAAAGAAGCTAAAGTGTAAGGTGTACAAAACAGTGGTGTGTCCAGTGCTACTGTGTGGTGCAGAAACCATGGCAGTGAAAACAAAACAGATGAAGAAGCTAGAAGTGATGGAGATGAATGGTTTGAGATAGGTGGAAGGATTTACATTGTGGGATAAATTAAGAAATTATGACATCAGAACAGAAACTCAAGTAGTCTAATTTTAGAGAAGGTAAATGAGATTAGATTACAGTGGTTAATGTGCAGGAAAGCTGAAGGTACACTGAGGAAACAGATTTTGGGCAGACAGGAAGAAGCTAAGAGGAAATGAAAGTGTCCAATAAACAGATGGATTTTGTGAGACAAGACCTGTGAATGTCAGGCATGACTGTTGAAGAAGGTAAGAGAATGCAGTTGAATAATGTTAGCATGTTGACAGTGGACACAACATCCAAAGCCCACATAGAAAGTGAAAACAAGGGAGGTGATGATGGTGGTGGTGATGGTGGTGATGGTGATGATAATGATGGCTTTGTATACTAGAAGACTACATTGTGACATCTCTTATATGAATGTCAGGACTGCATTGTGATATCTCCTATGTATATGGGAGGACTGCATTGTGACATCTCCTATATGTATGTCAGGACTGCATTGTGAAATCTCCTATGTATATGGGAGGACTGCATTGTGACATCTCTTATATGAATGTCAGGACTGCATTGTGATATCTCCTATGTATATGGGAGGACTGCATTGTGACATCTCCTATATGTATGTCAGGACTGCATTATAACATCTCCTATGTATATGGGAGGACTGCATTGTAACATCTCTTATATGGATGGGAGGACTTCATTGTGACATTTCCTATGTGTGTGGGAGGACTGCATTGCAACACCTCATATGTGTATGGGAAGACTGCATTGTAACATATCCTATGTGTATGGGAAGACTGCATTGTAACATCTCCTATGTATATGGGAGGACTGCATTGTAACATCTCCTATATGTATAGCACCAATGTTGCGAGTCCACGTACTCTTTTACTGTCACCAAATGATATAAAAAGTTAAGCGCCTTCGTCAATGACACCTTGACTTCATCAGAAAATGATTAAAAAATGCTTAACTTTTTATATCATTTGGTGACAATAAAAGAGTACGTGGAGTCGCAACATTGGTGCTATACTTTTGTTTTATTGTTTTTGGAGCACTGATTTACCACCATCCATTTTGGTGTACTACATCCCCTATATGTATGTCAGGACTGCATTGTGAAATCTTCTATGTATATGGGAAGACTGCATTGTAACATCTCCTATGTGTATGGGAAGACTGCATTGTAACATCTCCTATGTGTATGGGAAGACTGAATTGTAACATCTCCTATGTATATGAGAGGACTGCATCATAACATCTCCTATGAATATGGGAGGACTGCATTGTAACATCTCCTATGTATATGAGAGGACTGCATCATAACATCTCCTATGAATATGGGAGGACTGCATTGTAACATCTTCTATGTGTATGGGAGGACTGCATCATAACATCTCCTATGAATATGGGAGGACTGCATTGTAACATCTCCTAAGTGTATGGAAGGACTGCAGTGTTCATAGGTTCATAGGTGTGTACTAGGCTAATGGCCCTGGAGCCTTTACAAGCCTAACCCAAAAAAGTTTCCCTGTCACCGTGCCACCTGATGTTAGTTTACAGTGCCTCTATCCAGTAGGGCAACTGGAGTGATCCCTGGGGTGAACTTTCTGTTACCAATCCACTCATCAAGATTTCTCTTGAAGAGGGCCAGTGAGGTGCTCTGCTTGACATGAATGAAAAGCTTATTCCTGAGTATGAGCAGTCTTTGGGAGATGAACCTGTCCCTCCAGCATGTTCTGTTGTTTGTGGTAGTGAGATTGTGGTCTCTGGAGTGTGTGGCATGGGGGGATTGGGATTTCTTTAGGTGTAGCATTTTAAGTAGGGCTGAGTAGGACATGGCTTTGTAAGTCAAGCAGAGATCACCACTGAGTAGATGATAAAAGACAGAGAACAGCTGATGTTTCTTGAGTCTGTCCATGTAGGACATGTGTTTAAGGCCTAGGATCCTTTTTGTGAGGTACTTTTGTGGCCTCTTCAGCTGTTGTAGGTGTCTGGTCAGGTACATGCCAAACAGGGCATTATATTCGATGATTGATCTAATGAGGGACGCATAGAGAGGGATGATGACCTCTTTCTTTCTGGATGTGAGCCCTTTGGTTATAAGATGTGCCACGTAGAAGGACATTCTGACCACAGCGGCAACATGAAGGTTGAGGGTGAGGTGGCTATCGATCTGAATTCCCAGATCTCTTATGGCCCCTTCAGTGTTTAGTGGGTTCCTGTTGACATGGTAATTCGTGGGAGCTGAGTTTTTTCCAAAGGGAATGATAATGCATTTTTTGGTGTTAAGATTAAGGCCATGGTTCCGGCCTTTTTGTAGGATGTCTGCATCACTTACTTGGGGAGTTGATAATGACTCCTAGCTTGCAGTCATCAGTGAAATTGGTGAGTCACTCTGTGTTGGCCTGGACTTCTGAGA
This sequence comes from Protopterus annectens, assembly GCF_019279795.1. Classification (NCBI taxonomy): domain Eukaryota; kingdom Metazoa; phylum Chordata; order Ceratodontiformes; family Protopteridae; genus Protopterus; species Protopterus annectens. The sequence continues at coordinate 662,475,949 of NC_056751.1, read as the reverse complement.
AGTAGATACCAAACAGGAGACGGCCCAGAACCGAGCCCTGTGGGACTCCACTTGTGACTAGTTGACAGTCTGACTTGGAGTCTGCAACTTTCACTCTGTGGGTCCTGTCTGTAAGCCAATTTGCAGCCTACCTAGTGATATAAGGATTGATGCCTAGTTTTGTGAGTTTATCAATGATACCTGAGTGGGGAATGCTATCAAAGGCCTTGGCCAGGTCGAGGTAGGCTGTATGTACTGCCTTACCCTCATCCACAGCCTTGGTGAATGCCTCAAAGAAGTCAACCATTTTCAACAGGCATGATCTCCCATTGATGAAGCCAAACTGTGAGGGGTCAAGAGTTTGGAGGTTGCCTATATCTTTATTGAGCAGGTCCATGATAATGCGCTCCATAGCTTTGCATAACAGATTCATCTGGCTAATGGGGCAGTAGTTCCCAGGGTTTGTAGTTGCTCCCCCATTGTGGAGAGGGATGACTCTAGCAGTGTGGCATTCATTAGGGACAAAGCCTGAGGTAAGACTGTGACTGAACAGGGCACACAGGTGTGGTGCCAGTATTTTTGTAGTTCATGTTGGATGCAGCCAGGGATATTATCAAGTCCCATGGATGTTGTATTCTTGACTTTGGACAATGCAGCTTTTACCTGTGCTGCAGAAATGGTAGGTACCAAGCTTTATTCTGGTATGAATCTGTTGGCCAGTATGTTGGCTATATCTGTTGGCTCAGTATAGGAGGTACTATTGTGCAATAACTCTGAGAAAATCTGGGTATTGCCTTGGAGGTTCTTGATATAATTATATAAAGATTTGTGGTTGTTTTTGGTGTCAGCCGCAATTCTGCCTTCATAGCTGGCTTTAAAGGATTTGATAAGGGATCTCAAATTTTTGTTGAGTCTGGTAAGGAAGTTTTTCCAGTCTTGTGACTTCATTTTTTTCTGCAACAGCTTCTTCCTTCTGTTGTAGAGTTTATTTGCAGCTGGGGACCACCAGATTGTCTTTTTTTTTTTTGTTGGAGAGTGTCTTGGTTCTATTTGGTATGGCAAGATCCATGCATTTGTGTACATGCTTGTACAATGTATTGGTGTATGATTCAGCAGTCATGCAGCTATTTTCCATTAGCATGGGTGCTGAGAAGTTAGCCACCTCTGTTTTTAGGAGCACCACCGCCTTTGGAGCTTCAGGCCATATTCTGGGGCTGAAAGGTATGGAATGAGTTGTAACCTGGGAGTGCAGTGGTGCTTTCTGCCTTTTTAAAACAGGTCTCTGTTACAGCACAGATATCGACATTCTCCATTTTGAGGAGAGCTTCGAATTAGTGCATCTTGAGATTTAGACTTCTAGCATTGAGCAGGATGACCCACAGATTGCATTTGTTTGTAGCAGTTACAGTGGAATTTTGGTCTTTGGAACACTGCCTAAAAAGGCACTATAGGGGTGGAAAGAGCCATAGCCAGTAGCTGGAATCCCAGAGGTGACACATGCAGGCCATCTCTGGCAAAGCATTGAGGTCTGTCGATCATGTCATCCCAGGCAAACAGATACTGTATCCCCTTAGAATGACACTGAAACTTAACCAATTGTTGAAGTCAATCATTTTCTGCTCATACTGTGGTATCATTCTGGGTGACAGTAGAATACTGCTCGGGGCTAGGGTCATACCTGCCTGAGTCACATAATCTAAGAGTTCCATCACATCTCTTTTCATGTAGTCCAGGGAGGTACGTCTCAGGTCATTCACACCCACATGGACAATGACTAAGTTATATTGGTACTTGTTGTGGAGTGACCTGAGTGCATGTGTTATGTGGCAGATCCTGGCACCTGATAGCAACTGACTGTCACCTTCTCCTTGATCCACCTAGTGAGTGGGACATCTGTGTGCCTCACAATTGAGTCTCCTATGATTAGTACATTGGACAAAGTGTTTTGCCTTAAGTTCTTAGGTTGAGTGGCACACTGTGGTGGTGAGCTATGTGTTCTGACGCTGGTGTGTTGTGGTGGTCGAGTGCATTTCTGTCTCTCGGTCTCTTGTTTGGGTAAATTTTTATTGAGATCCTCCACAAAGGTGGGTGTATGGTTTGTGTTTCTATGTGTGAGTTGTAATGGTAGGTGTTTTGGTGGGCTGTGTGTTCCATGTAGTGAGTCACTAGGGATGACCTTCTCCTCTTGACCAGCTAGTCCGGTCTTGACTGGAAAATGCACTGCTTTCAATTTAGTGATATAAGGCCATCTCTCACATGAATGAGTGTTTGGAGGTAAGAGGAGAGGGTTGTCTGTGTGCATGAGACAGTTACTACACTGTCTGAGAATGCCCAAGTGCACCAGGCTAGCAAAAAAAAGGTCTGGAACTTGCTCTACAGTCATACCCAGAGGGGTGGTCATAACTAATAATTACTGGTGCTGTTACTACTTAGGAACAGCTAGTGCTGATAGCACCTAAGTGTGATACAATAAATGTTACTAAAACCTGTTAAAGTGCTAGTCGATTAAGTTAATTGAAGTGCAAGAAGTAAAAAACAAGCGTGTTCTAAGGGAAAAATTGAAGAGCAGACTTTCTAGCACCGGTAATAGTTTACCTCAGCTGAGCATTGCTTTGCGGTATGCAAATCCAAGCAAACACAGGCTTTTAAACCAGAAAGTTGAAAAGGATGGAAAAACTCCTCAAACAGCCAATAAACAATTTCTAGGCCACAAATCACTCCTCTTGTGCTAGATATCTACCTAGTGCTTACCACTCGCACTGATAAGCTAGAAGGCTTCCCTCCAGTACAGAAAGGTCTAGGGGACTCAGAAACTTACAAAACAGTCCTGGATACAGCAAATCTGTATCTGGACTAGACTAGTTAAAGGAAAGGCAAAAAACAAGCTTAGAACTTTTTTGTTTGTTTTGCAGAAAAGCAGCTAAAAGTAATAAAACACTTTAAATGCAGTGCAAGCTAGCACACTTGAGTGTGTAGCAGTATTAAAGCAAATACAGTTTAAATAAATGCAGTTAAATTAAAAAATGACTTAAAACAAGTGCAGAAAGCAGTAAATTCAGAAAAATCAAAATGGAGGCACTTAAGGTCCCTCTTTCTCATTCCTATTGCTCTTGTAGTCTGCAGGATACCAAAACAAGATCATCGGAGCTTAAACAAGTGCAAACCCACGCAAATATGGGCTTTTAAACCAGAAAGTTGAAAGGGATGGAAAGACTGCCCAAATGGCTATTAAACTTCAATTCCTGGGCCAGAAATCACTCCTCTTGTGGTAGATAGGCTACCTAGTGCTTACCATTCCCACTGATAAGCTAAAAGGCTTCCTTCCAACACAGAAAGGTCTGGGCACTCAGAAACTTGCAAAACAGTCCTGGATACAGCAAATCCGTATCTTGACTAGACTAGTTAAAGGAAAGACCAGAAATAAGCTTAGAACCTTTTTTTTTTGTTTGTTTTGCAGAAAAGCAGCTAAAACAGTAATAAAACACTTTAAATGCAGTGCAAGCTAGCACACGAGGGTGTAACAAAATTAAAGCAAATACTATTTAAATAAATGCAGTTAAATTAAAAATGACTTAAAACAAGTGCAGAAAACAGTACATTCAGAAAATAAATCAAAATGGAGGCATGTAAAGTCTCTCTTTTCCTTCCTATTTCTTTTGTAGTCAGCAGGATGCCAAAACAGGATCCGCGAAGCTTAAACAAGCACAAACTCATGGAAACACAGGCTTTTAAACCAGAAAGTTGAAAGGGATGGAAAAACTGCCCAAACGGCCAATAAACTACAAGTCTGGGCCAGACGCCACTCCTCTTGTGCTAGATAGGCAACCTAGTGCTTACCAATCCCAGTGATAAGCTAGAAGGCTTCCCTCCAACACAGAAAGGTCTGGGGACTCAGAAACTTACAAAACAGTCCTAGATACAGCATATATATATCTGGACTAGACTAGTTAAAGGAAAGGTGAGAAACAAGCTTAGAACTTTTTTGCTTGTTTGTTTTGCAGAAAAGCAGCTACAACAGTAATAAAACACTTTAAATGGAGTGCAAGCTAGCACACCTGAGTGTGTAGCAATATTAAAGCAAATGCAGTTTAAGTAAATGCAGTTAAATTAATAAAACAACTTAAAACTAGTGCAGAAAGCAGTGAATTCAGAAAAAAATCAAAATGAAGGCACGTAAAGTCTCTCTTTTTCCTTCCTGTTTCTTTTGTTGTCAGCAGGACTCCAAAACAGGATCCGTAGAGGTTAAACAAGCGCAAACCCACACAAGCACGGGCTTTTAACCCAGAATGTTGAAAGGGATGGAAAAACTGCCCAAATGGCCAATAAACTACAATTTCTGGGCCAGAAACCACTCCTGTTGTGGTAGATAACTAGGTACCTAGTGCTTACCACTCCCACTGATAAGCTAGAAGGCAGGCTTCCCTCTAACACAGAAAGGTCTGGGAGACTCAAAAACTTACAAAACAGTCCTGGATACAGAAAATCTGTATCTGGACTAGACTAGTTACAGGAAAGGTGGGAAACAAGCTTAGAACTTTTTTTTGTTTGTTTTGCAGAACAGCAGCTAAACAGAAAAAAACACGTTAAATGCAATGCAAGCTAGCACACTTGAGTGTGTAGCAATATTAAAGCAAATACAGTTTAAATACATGCAGTTAAATTTAAAAAAATGACTTAAACCAGTAAGATACCTAAGTGCAGCTGTGACATTCCCCCTTCTCCTTCATTACTTCTGGGCTATGCATATTAACTTTTCCAAGTTTCTATTTGTATAGTTTTTAGTGAATAAAGCACACCATTGTGTTGCCTTACTCTGAAATGCTTTTACACTACGTTCCTATGAAAATAAAACATTTTCAATTGTATAAAATGCTGTATTTGGACATCCTATCAAGTATATATATATATATATATATATATATATATATATATATAACTTGATTTACTACTAATAATGCACATAGCTGTATATAACTCCTTCCTTGCACCTTTCTTTGTTAATTTGTCACATTGTGCACCTTTAGTGCATCTTGTTTACTTCAGTGTATTGCTGTCTATGTGCTGTCATTTGCATTTTTACACTGAATTTAAATTAACATGTGTTAAAGCATTCCCCATTCTTGTCAAATCATTACTTTATTTCTGTCACCCTTTCTGTAAATTAGCTGTCTTCGACATGTTTCCTTTTAGCCATCAGCAAAGAGATGTAATTTTCCACCCAGATGTTCTGCTACGTCATTTATATACAGACACCAAAAAACTGTCTGCAGTAATAACTGTCTGGTACCCAGTGGGTTACCATCCTTTCATCCTAGTCAACATAATTTACTATTATTTATCTTACCTAATCATTTCTCTAACCTTTTATTCAGGCAATGTTTTGTTCATGCTAGAACCCTGTAATCCACTTCATGTCTGCCAAATTCAAAGACTAGCACATGCTATATGAGCACCTACGTAGCTATATGGACTCAGCAATACCTGACAGGACCAAATCAACTTCCTCAAGGAAGAGTAAACCTGTCTGGTGGACAGCAGCAATAAACAAACTCTACAATCAAAGGAAAAAATTGCTGTCCAAGACCAAGAAGGAGCAGGTGCCAAGTTGGAAGCAATCTCTCCTTTGTCTGAACAAGCAAATACGGTGACTGGTGAAATCCTCTAAGGCTAACTTCGAGTCCAAATTGGCCACATCCACTAAGGACAGCCACAAGGCCTTCTTCACATCCATCCACAATCTCAAAGGTAACACCTAAATCCGCTCTGAACTGGTGGTCAATAACACCACATACACAAAAGCCTTAGATATAGCCAATCTGCTGGCAGACAGGTCCAGTGAAAGCTTCAGCCCCTGCCCCCATCAGTAAACCAGGACATCCCCAGTACCTGTCACCCTCCCCTCATCACCAGGGAACAGGTCTTTAATGTCCTCTCAAAAGCAAAAATACAGTCTCCATGGGACTCAACAAAATCCCTGGCTGTATCCTACATGAACTCAGGCATGATCTCTCAGCTCCATTAGCCACACTGTTCAACCAAAGCCTGAGCATTGGCTTTGTCCCAGCTGAATGGAGGACAGCCACTTTCGTCCCTCTACACAAAGGTGGAGCATCCACTGACCCAGGCATTTATAGGCCCATCAGCCTAACTAGCCTGATCTGCAAGGCTATGGAATGCATTATCATGGACCTTATAAACAAGGACACTGGCAACTTCCAAACGCTTGACACCAAACAGTTTGATTTTGACAAAGGAAGATCATGCCTGTTGGTTGACTTCTTCAAAACAGTCAACCAAAGCCATGGATGAGGGGAAGGCAGTGCACACCAGCTACCTTGATCTAGCCAAAGCCTTCAACACTATTCCCCACTTGGGCATAATAGATAAACTCTCCCAGCTAGGCATCAACACATATGTTCCTACATGGGTAGCTAACTGGCTCACTGATAGAACCCACTCAGTCAAAATAGGGGAGGCAACCTCTAGTACTAGACCCATAACAAGTGGTGTATCCCAAGGATCGGTCTTGGGGCCTCTATTGTTTGGGATATACTTTTCTGAGGTGCAAGCTAAAACCAGTGGACTGTGGCTGACCAAGCCTGCAGATGACTGCAAGCTGGGCACTGTCTTAAATTACCCTTGTGAGGTGAACATCTTCCAAGATGGCCTTACCCAAACTAATGACTGGTGCCAGAAGCATGGAGTTAAAGTGAATGCCAAGAAATGCATCACTATCCCCTTTGAGGAAAATGGCATCCTCACTAATTATCACATTAATAACAATGTACTAAGCATACAATCAGCCACGAGGGACTTGAGCACCCAGGTTGATAGCAACCTGACTTTTTGACCACCACGTTACCTCCACTGTATGGAAGGCTTTCTATATGGCCCACCTCATAAATAAGGGTATTTCATCCAGGAGCAAGGAGATCATAACATCCCTGTTCTCCTCCATTATCAGACCCATTGTCAAATATAATGCCCCCTTCGGCATGTACCTTTCCAAGTACATGTACCAGCTGGAGACCACAGAGATTCCTGACCAGGAAAATCCAGGGTCTCAAACACCTATCCTATACAGATAGGCTAAAAGCCCTGTCCCTACACTCAGTCTCATACAGATTGCTCAGAGGTGACCTGTGTCTGGCATACAAGGCCATCTCAGACCCAGCCTTGATGAAGTTGCTGTATATCCATAAGTCAAACTCCATTTGAGCAACCCACATGCAAGGCCTCCACTTGGTCTGTGTCATGAATAGAACTTGTTAGCGGGATAGATTTGTGTCCTAAAGACTCTCCCATCTGTGGAATAGACTCCCTCTCCATGTCAAGCAGAGTACCTCTCTAGCCCTCTTTAAGAGAAACCTGGATGACTGGATGGGAAACAGAAAATATACCCCTGGGATCCCACCTGTGTCCCTGCAGGACAGGGGAAACATATGCTGACTTTGTGGGCACATGGGCAAAATTCTGGCTAGGCGTATAAGGGCCTCTGGGCCAATAGCATAATATCCTATGAACCTATTTGGTATCATATCAAATATCTTGACAGAATCTAAGCAGGTGAGGGCTACAGCCTATTTATTGCCCATTACCCTGATTGCCTTCTCAGAGAACACTGCTGGATTTTTCTGGCTTTACCTTCCTGCTGAGAATCCATAATGCCTAGGGTCTTGGGGCCCACTAGTTTTCAGATAAACTGAAATGATTTCCTTTCAGTAGTACAACTATAAATTTCCAGAAAATGAGGCTGAACTGATAGGTGAACAGTTTTCAGCCTACATCTTGTCCTAATGTTGTGAAAGGAAATTAGTTTTATTACCTTTCCAGTTTTCAGGAACTTTAATTTAATCTGATTAGCTGATAAAGCAGTAATATTGCAACCTACCTCTTCAGTTTAGTAGGAAAATCTTCAAGGTACACCACCACAAGCTTGCACTGTGTCAACAGTGATAAAAACACTTTTTATTCGAAGAAAAACAATAAAAGTGTTAAAAACACACAAAGTTCCCAGCTGAGATAAACGCTTTTGGCTTCTTAAGCCTTCTTCAGATCATCGTGTGTTTTTAACACTTTTATTGTTTTTCTTCGAATAAAGAGTGTTTTTATTACTGTTGACACAGTGCAAGCTGGTGGTGGTGTACCTTGAAGATTTTCCTACTTTGCTGTACTGCTTTTGGACACCTTTAGCAGTTGGGGTCAATTGATTTTGTTGTTTACCTCTTCAGTTTTGTTTATGACATCTAAGACAAATCATCACGTTGTTTTGTCTTGTCCACATTTACTTTTCTGGAATTCTTTCAAGTTCCTTTTCCTTTGAAAGCATGGGCCTCAATTTCCTAATGCCCAATACTTCTACTGACAGAAAATCATACTTTCTGAATACTGACAAGTATCCTTTTATTATTTCTGTTTTCCATCATGCCTTTCTACATATCTCCATCTATAACCTCATCAACACATTCTGAAATTACTGAAATATGGGACTCCAACTTCCTAATGAAGAGTCCTTTCAGGTAATTGCCATGTTCTTGAGAGTCATCAACTAAAATATGATAGTCCTTTAAACATTTTTTGTAGGGTGACCAAGCCATCACTGTCAACTCAATCAGCTTGGAATGTTGCTGTGTGCTCAGATGGCCATTGTTTGAAGTGAAATAAATTACTCTAATTTTTTTTTATGTTTTACTTAATGATGAAAACAATTTACAGCTCTACTGACACAACAATACCTTCTTTTTAAATACATTTAGCTCACACATACCATCATACCTCTCAACTGTCCAGATTTTTGCTTCACATTTTTGGTCTATTCCTTATAAAATGTGTGTTTGGTTTGGCAAATCACTAAGGATTGAACTCATTAAATAATGACACACATTTGAGGTTCAGACTTCATATCCTTTATACTAATGCTAATGCAAATCCTGTTATTCTAGAAACTTTCTAAGTTTATAAGAGCAATATTAAACTATCCTTATTTTTGGGCCTATCTCCCGCCATTATTGTAGGCTTGGTATAGATTTCTTGCACTATGAGGTTGAGAGTTATGCTTAACATCCATCAGTAGTGGAGTATTTATTGATTTATTTATTTGACAGTTTTTTACTGGCAAAGTCTAAGTCCATTTTCAGTGGAGGCCCAGGGACAAAAGCTCCACAGTACATATATTATACAGAATTAAAAAAATGAACAATGGTTACGAATATTAAGACAATAACAAAGTAGTACAATATGTGAAAACAATAAAAGAAGATAAGCAAAATATAAGGCAATCAAAGTTGACCATACATTATATACAAGATAGAAGAGAGTTCCTAATATGCATGTTACATAATGGTGCATGAAAAATATAAAACAGAATAAGTAAAATTAAAAATAAGTAAAATTAAAAATAATTAAAAGTAAAAATAAGTAAAAGTAAAAGGTTGTAAAAACCATATACTCTTTCTGGCTGGAGAACTAGAATGTAAATATCAGTCATAAATTCTGGGATAGATAAAGGTTAGTGTAAGAATATGAAGAAAGGACATTAGAATGTTAAGAAATTAAAGAGACGTGAGGCTAGAAAATAGGTAAAGCAGGAAGGGAAGTAAGATATATCAAGAGAAAGTCTATTACGAGTGTGAAAGAAGAGAGCAGGAAAGAGTACTAAGATGGCAAGGAGCATGTGCAGATCCAGTTACTGGTTAGGTGTTCTTTCGGCCTAGATATGAAGGAATAGTAGTGGGGTACAAGTCTGGATTGCTTCTGGAATGCCATTCCATGATTTGGCAACACAATGAGAGTACAGACTAACCCTGTTAGATCTTTGAAGTTTGTAAATAGATAGTAGATACTTGTGAGAGGAGTGTAGGTCATGAGAGTGTTGAAGTAGTGATGATGTAGTTTGTGAAAATGAGGAGTTGTACAGTATTTTGTGAGTTAATGTTAGTTGATTAAAGGTGAGAAGGTGGGGTTGTTCGAGTCATTTTAGGGACTTGAGAGCAGAGCAATGGTGAGAATAGTGGGCCTCCCCTGTGGGAAATTTCGCTATTTTATTATAACATTGACTAAGGTTTGCTTTGAGGGAAGAGTGAAGATTGGTTAGGATAGGTGAAGTGTATAGAAGGGAGGGTAAGAGATAAGTGGTGACAAGGGTTACTCTTGTGGAGTTGGAGATGAATTTCTTAGCTCTATACATCGTGCCCAATTTTCAATTATTTTTTTTATGATGTTACTGATATGTACGTCAAACTTAAGATTGCTGTCAATAGTTACACCTAACAGTTTTGTATGTGAAACCACATTGATTAAAGTATTGTTCAGAGAAGTAATAGCAAAGTTAGAAGTATCTGGAGAAAATTGTTTTGGTAAAAATAGTAGAAGTGCTGTTTTTTTGAGTTAAGTAGTAAATGGTTGCTGGTGAACTAAGACTCAGTGGAACTGAATGCTTCTTGAGTTAAACTCTGTAGATGAGAGAGAGAGTCCTGTCAGAGCAGATTAATGTAGAGTCATCATCATATTGAATTAGGGTGGCTTGTTTGGTGCCAGTATTAATATGGTAATAAAAATGTTGACGAGAAGTGGATCTAGTATTGAACCTTGGGGAACCCCAGTGCTAACACGTATTTAAGGAGAGAAGTTAGAGTTCCATTTGACTGATTGATATCTGTTAGAGAGATAGCTAGTGAACCATTGTAAGGATGTTTTGTTTAAACCAAAATAATATGGAAATATGTGCCCAAGTGAGCAAAACGCTCCAACAACCTCAAAAATAGAAAGTTTAGGCACAAGGAACACTGCAAGGGCTTATACCAACACCAAAGTATTTATTATTCACCAATCACATAAAATCCAGAACAAGCCACATAAATCCAATAAAATGCTTAACTTTATCACCACGTTTTTCATTCACCATATAACTTTTTCAGATTAGCAAAAACTATCAATCCCATTGTACCTTATATATAATCTATTTAAACTTATTGTCCAATAAAAAAAACCACAATCAATAAAATAATTAAGCTTTCAAAATATACAAAAATATATATTCCCCTGACAGTTATAACTAAATAAATATATAGATATGTGTTTAAAACTTAATATAACCATTTGTTTTTGTTAAAAACTTTCGCTTCAATTTAAGAATCATTTTGTTAAAATGTTTAAATTATACACACAAAACATAAAACAGAATTCTGATGAGATGGAAAGGAATTCAAATACAGAGTTTTGCTCCCATCTAGTGTCTCATATATAAAATACATTACAAAAAGGTACATTATAAGGAATACATTGCACCAATACTTTCTACTAATTAAAATGAAAAATAAAAAATATAAAAGGTAAAACATGAACAAACTCCACAACCTAATTATTATTAGAATCTAGCAGCTCTTAATTTTAACACTGGAGCTAGGGAGACATGTTCATTAAGACCTGGAGGTTTACAGGCTTCTAAAACTCGCTGCCAAAAAACTTCCCTAAATTCATTTCTCATCTTCCATTCCCCTCCCCTGAAATCTTATGGCACTTATTCCAAATTTAGCTTCCTTAAAAGTTTTAGTATGCTTGAATAATGCACTATTAGGCTCTCCCTTACGAATATCATCTAAATGTTCATATATTCTTCTTTTAAGGGCTCTCTTTGTTTTTCCCACATAAAATGCAGAACACTTTTTACATTCTGCAATGTAAACAATTTATTTACTGTCACAAGCTGAAAATTGCTTACTGTTTATTATCTTATCCCTACCACCCAGATAGATCTTCTCTGCATTTTTTATGTGAGGACATTGTGCACATTTGTCACATTTAAAGGTCCCTTTTCTTTTACTGACTTCTTTGTTAGTGTTTTTCTTCTTAGATATTTTTTACATTCCTATCTCTTTTGTACTTAAATGTTAATGGCTTTTTAAAAATCATATCCAAGTCAGAAAACCCTGCAAACATTTTCCAGTTTTTTGATCAAACATTCTTAATCAATGGGGCTTCACTGTTATAGTTCACAACAAATGACCCAGCAAAATTACTTTCCTTTTTTCCTTTATTTTTTTCCCAAGTTTGCATTCTTATTCAGTCCCTTACCTAATATGAGGGCAAATCTATCTTCCCTTCCTTTGCTTCCTTTAAAACTTCTTCAACCATTTTACCAGGATATTTTCTCTCCAAAAACATATTTTTAACTTAATACTTTTTCTCAAGAACTCCTCTCCATCTGAGGTCATTCTAGAAATTCTAATACATTGTCCTTTTATTTTACTTCTCTTTTGTTTGTACAGGTGGGCACTTGTAAAGTATAAGTAGGAGTTGGAAAATGTACTTTTTCTAAACACCCTAGATTTAAATTCATTACTATTATAGTCTTTGTAGATAGTAACATCTAAATAATCGACTGCATCTTTTGCAATGTTATGTGCAAATTTTAAAAATCCAGTAATTTTATTTATTTATTCTAGAAATTCTTTAAACTTTTCTTTTGTGTCTATCCCAAATAGACATAAATCATCTAGCTTTCTCGTATATAAACACCAACAATTCTTATAAGGCGAGTTAAAATATATTTTTTCTCCCAGGTGTTTAAAACTATATCGGTGTAGCTGGGGGCACAACATGCCCCCATTGCTACTCTCTCTCAATTTGTTTAAAAAACTCACTTTCAAATAGTATATAATTATTATTAAGTACCATCTCCAACAACTCCATTATGACTCTTAGGCCCTTGCATGAAAACATTTTAGCCTCCAGTAATGCTTCCTCAAAGCATTCCATTTCAATTGAATGAGGAATTACTGAAAAAAAATCAACAATATCTATTGTTACAAAAATAATGTCTTTATCAAAGCTTTTTTGGTCTAGAGTTTTAAAAAATCCAGAGTCTTTTAATAGTCTTGAATACTCCAGCCATGCAGTATTTATTTTTTAATGTATGTATTTAGCTATAGCATATGTTTTGGAGCCTTTGGCAAACACAATAGGCCTTAGAGGGGGGGGGGTTGTTAAGATCTTTATGGACTTTATACCAAAAACAGAAGGTATAACCGGTCTTTCTATTAACAAATATTTGTAAAGTTTATTTTCTATCATTTCATCATAAAGTAATTCTCTTAGACCAAAATCAATTTTAGAATAAGCAATATTGATCTCATTAATAGAAGCTCTACTATATTTTTCTTTATCTCCTAAAATTTCTTCCATTTTGCCCACATCTATTATGTTGTCCATAACAGTTATAACCCCACCCTTATTGGGCCTTGTTATTCTGATGTTTTTATTCATACTTGATTCCTTAAGAAGTTGTCTGTCTTGGCAGGATAGGTTATAAAACACCTTAGACTTACTCAAGGTCTTAGTTCTTTTTCCACAACAACTTTAAAATTTTTCAGCTTAGGGTGCAATGGAGGATTAAAAATACTTTTCTTTTTAAAATCATTACAATTCTTTCTTTTTGTCTTTGTCTCTTCCCCTGTACATTAATTCCAGCTTCTTTTTTCTAACAAATAGCTTTAAATCTATAAGAACCTTACTTATGTCACTTTTGTTATTAGGCACAATGTTTAGCCCTTTCATAAATAAATGGAAGTATCTTTCTTCTATTTCCAGACTACTATAATTGAATATATTCTTCTTCTACTTCTTCTTTCGGCTTTTCCCGGTAAAACACTTCCCCTTTGTACAATTCCCACATTACTGTCACTTTCATTAAACACAGCATGTTGAGATATCTCCTTTTCTGTTATTTCCTCCCCCATTGTAATGATATTGCACTGTGGGTTTGATTTTTATTCTCTCTGACCTCCTTAAGTGGGGAAACTCTAAAGGGTCATTTAGATCAATATTAAAATCTTCACCATCACTATAGTTATTATAAAATCCCCCCCCCCATTAAGATGTTCACCATTGCCTTTATTATAATTACATCTATTCTTATCCTTCCTACCCTTAAATTCTTCATTATCAAAATGTCCAGACTGCAGTAGCCTGTCTTTCCCCTATTTTGGTTTTGGATAACATCTGTTTTCTTTATATTATAGGTTTATAGGTTCATAGATTGGTACTAGGCTATCGGCCCTAGGGCCTATACAAACCTAGCCATAACAATTCCCTGGCTCTTTCTTCCCACACTATTTACTTCCCTGGACCCCTGTCTAGCAGGGCGACTGACGTGATCCCCAGAGTGAATTTCCTATCTCCCATCCAATCAAAGTTCCTTTTGAAGAGGGCCAAGGAGGCGCTCTGCTTGACATGTATGGGCAGTCTATTCCAAAGTCTGTGGAGTCTCTGGGTCAAGAACATATCCCTCCAGCATGTTTTGTTCATTGTAATGTCACGGTTTAGATCCCTGGAGCGTGTGTCTCTGAAGGATTGGGATTTCTTTAAGTGTAGCATGTCCAATAGCTCTGCGTTTGACATGGCCTTGTATGTTAAGCAGAGATCGCCTCTGAGTAGATGATATGCGACAGAGTATAGCTCGAGTTTTTTAAGGCGGTCAGCATATGGTATCTGCTTTAGGCCTGTGATTCTTTTAATGAGGTATTTCTGTGGCCTTTCCAGTTGTTGAAGATATCTTGAGAGGTACATACCAAATGGGGTGTTGTACTCTATAATGGGTCTAATGAGGGATGAGTACAGTGGGACAATTACCTCCTTTTTTCTGGATGAAAAGCCCTTAGTGATGAGGTGTGCCACACAGAAGGATTTCCGGACTGTTGTGGCAAACTCTAAAGGGTCATTTAAATCAATATTAAAATCTTCACCATCACTATAGTTATAAAGTCCCCCCTCATTAAGTTGTTCACCATTGCCTTTATTATAGTTGCATCTACTCAGCTACATCTCTACCTATTTATCTATTCTTACATTTAGCAATAAACATACATTTTTCATCTATTTTCTTCCTAATATTCAAGTACCTTTCCTTTTCCCCTTCCACTGTAAAAAGATCATTCACAATTCTCTTATTTGTCTCTTCTATTTTCCTAAATAGTTCTTCCATGTCTATCTCATTTTTTTAATTATAACTTTCATAATTGAAAAACCAGGGTGGCCACGGTGGTGCAGTGGTTAGCATTGCCGCCTCACAGCAAGAGGTTCTCCGGTTCAATCCTTGGCTAGAGTGCCTTCTGTGCGGAGTCTGCATGTCCTCCCTGTGGTTGCGTGGGTTTCCTCTGGGTGCTCCGGTTTCCTCCCACATCCTAAAGACATGCTGTTGGTGGATTGGACACTCTAAATTGGCCCTAGGTGTGAGTGCGTGCATGTGTGGCCTTCTGTGGAAGGTTGGGCACTGGGCTAGCAACTCGACACTGTAAAACTCCACTGCCAATCATGAGCGGACAGGTGATCCACTGTGGCAACCCCTAACCGAGGAAAGCCAAAAGAAGAAGAATAATTGAAAAACCACATGTATCAAAAATTTTTATCAATTTTTTATAACTTTCTGACCCCTCTTTAATGTTATTTGGGTACTTGTATACCCTTAAGCCTTTTGGTACAATTTCCATATGCATACATTTTCTTAAATATTTATTATCCAAGTCCAATGTTAATTACTTTAACATATAATCATAAATAACTTTCAAGTTATAATTATAAGTGCTTTCTTCAACTACAACAACATTTTGCTCTTTATTAACATTAAACTCATTGCTGTTAAGCCATTCTTGCCATTTAAAATCTCTGTTAAAGTCTTTATCTATTTCAGTATAATTTCTGTTATTACAGTCACCTGTGTATTGACAATGGCCGATATTCCTTTTTTCTTTAGGTCTAGCTATTTTTTTTGAAAGAGTTCAGATAAAACCACAGTTTTCTCCATGGTAGAAGATCTAAAAATGCGTGGAATGCCAGTAGGAGATGTCAAGTCTTCATGATCACCATTATTCACATCCCCATAATGTCTGGAAGCACATGCTTCATTTTCCGGTATTCTGTTCAGCTTCTCTACCAAAGCCATTCCCTCCTGGTTGCCAGGCAATGAACCTGGTCTACTGTGACTCAACAATTGTGATACGCTACTATTCAGTAGCTGTACTATTTGAGTGAGCTCACCCACCGCATTTCTAAGTTCTGAAACACTATCATTGCACACAGCTAGTTGTGGCTGGTTCTTGCCAGTCTCCATGACCTCCAGAATCATACCAAACCAAAATAATATGGAAATCTCTGCCCAATAGAGCAAATTGCTCCAACAACCTCAAAAATAGAAAGTTTAGGCACAAGGAGGACTGCAATGGCTTATACCAGCACCAAAGTATCTATTATTCACCAATCACATAAAATCCAGATCCATTATATTTTTTTATTTTTCATTTTAATTAGTAGAAAGTATTGGTGCAATGTATTCCTTATAATGTACCTTTTATAATGTATTTTATATATCAGTCACTAGTTGGGAGTAAAGCACTGTATTTGAATTCCTTTCCATCTCATCAGAATTCTGTTTTAAGTTTTGTATGTGTAATTTAAACATTTTAACAAAATAATTCTTAAAATGTGAATCGAAAGTTTTTAAACAAACAAATTGTTTTATTAAGGTTTAAACACATATCTATATATTCATTCAGTTATAACTGTCAGGGGAATATATTTTTGTACATTTTGATAGCTTATTTTATTAATTGCGATTTTTTTATTGGACAATGACTTTAAATCGATTATATATAAAGTACGATGGGATTGATAGTTTTAGCTAATCTGAAGAAGTTCTATGGTGAATGAAAAACGCAGTGATAAAGTTAAGTGTTTTATTGGATTTATGTGGCTTGTTCTGGATTTTATGTGATTGATGAATAATAAATACGTTAGTGTTGGTATAAACCCTTGCAGTGTTTCTTGTGCCTAAACTTTCTATTTTTGATGTTTTGTTTAAGCCCAGAAGAGGTAGTTGGGATAACAGTTGGGGTGGGAGGCAGTATGGAAAGCTTTGGATAGATCTAAGAACAGAGAACAGACAAAGTTTCCTGAGTCATTAGCTTTGTTGACAGTGTCAGTAAAGGAAAGTAGAGCAGTGATGGTGCTGTGTGCTGGTCTGAATCCATGTTGGGTGGGAGAGAGAAGATTATTGCCTCGTAGGTGTTGAAGAAGTTGTTTATGGATACATTTTTCTAGAATTTTTGATAGTGGTGAAAGAATAGCTAGAGATTTCTGCGGAGGTGCCACCTTTGTAAAGAGAAAGGATGAAGCATTTTTTTCCACAAGGAGAGGACATAAAACTCCTTGATGGATCTGTTAATGATTATTGAGACTGGGTAGGCAACTGAGTTAGGAAGATAGTCTGCAGAGGGGGAACATGTCTTGAGCTTGCACAGGAGGAATTTGATGAAGGAAGTAGGAACTGATTGAAGAGAAAATATGGACTGACAGGTAATAGGAGGAGGCTGAGAGAGGATAGAGGGAGATGGAAGGAATTTGCAAGTGATGGAAGCTATGCTATCAATGAAGTAAGAGATAAATTGAGTTGCTATGTCAGTGGAGGTACTATCACCGGAGGGTTGGGAGGAGGACTGACTTCCTGGGTTTTTTGATAGTGTGCCAGAAGGGTTTGGGACTAGATTTGTACTGATTTTGCGACTTTGCATAGAATTCTTTTTTTTTTATCTAAATTAACCTGTTTCTTTACAAGGTTACACAGTGCTTTGAAATGCTGCAAATTATTATGAGTCTTATGTCTTAGGTAAGTTGTCCAAACTTTGTCTCTTTTTTGTATGAGTGATCTGGTATAGACAGAAAGCCAAATAGTTTAGCTAGTTTTGACTCTTTTCCTTTTGGTGCGAGCTAAACTGTCTAAAGTGTTTAGGAATATAGAATTAAATTGTTCAACTGCATCATCTAGTGGAAAGTATTTAAGGAAGGACCGACTGATGGAGGTTAGTAAATTTGTAAAGGCCTGATGGTGAAAGTTGAAAAGGTTTCGTTCTGTCTTGTAGGTGTGTTGTCTACTTGAATGTGAAATAAGTCTAGTTGTACAGGGGTGGTAGTCACTAATAGAGGCTGGAAGTGTTTTGGACTGGGAGAAATTGTTAGGATGGGGGACCAAAATCCAATCAATTACTTCTCAGTCAAACTTTTGGTACTCTTTGCTAGTATCAATATTGATTGGATAAGGCAATGCACATTCATGCAATCTTATTCATATAAACCTAAATGTCAAATACTGAAACAAAATTATTCTCAGCACTTATGAAATGTCATTGGTCCATAGTAAACTGACCTCAGAGTTATTATATATTTTTAGTGAGATCAGAGGATCAGCCCCCTTTCAGCACTTTTTATGCTTTTGAGAATGATGAATTATGCTTTTGGGTTGCTGTATTGGTATTGAGTGATTTAATATCACATTTAATTAATTGATTTACTTGCTTCATTAATTAAATTTAACTATGATAGACCACTGATCACAAATGACCAATGTCAGTCTCAGCCTGAGAACATGGTATGTAAATGCCCATGTATTTATACACAGGCAATGTTTAAGTCTTTAGAATTACCTGTTCTAAAGACTTAAACCTTGCCTGTGATATAAATAGGATCTGCTGGAGAGATAGGTATGTATCCCAGAGACTACCCCATCTCTGGAACAGGCTCTCCATCCATGTGAAGCAGAGTTTCTCCTTAACCCAATTCAAGTGCAACTTGGACAATTGGATGGGGAATAGGAAATTCATTCCTGGTTTGGAATCTATATCTCTAATGGACACAAGCAACCTGTAAATGGTTCACCTCCCAAGCCCCTGCTTGCACTTATCGAGGTTATTAGAACTTGTCAGAGATTTGGGATGCATGGCTAGCCTTAAAAAAGCCTTTGTGATTGCTAGCCCAGTAAACACCTATGAACCTATGTAGCTCATTCTGCAGGCTTCAAAACTTAGCCATGAACTAAACCAAGGACAGTATTACATTTCCATGGATTTTCTGCATTTAGTGCATTCAATTATTTCAACAAAATGCCAGAATATGGCAAGTATTTTGGGAAAACAATTTTACAGTTTAATTTATGGCCACAGTTGTATAAAGAATTAAGCTAGGATTGCCATTACTGTTTTGCTCATCATTTCCTAAATATTTGCTCTACATACATTTCTGTGAGAGATGTGGGCATTTTTTATTTTTCAGGGTCATTGGATAGGATCATAGAAAACAATGCTGAACATTTGGGAAAATATTGAAAACTACAAATGTCATAAGCAAATATTTAGTTTAACACATTTCAACATATTTTACCTAAATCTTGCATCATATAAATTTGATCAGTTGATTGTACTTGTAACCTCATATATAACAGATTCCAGTTTTCTAATTCATACCAAAGGTACTTTTAGTCTGGAAAGAGTTTTTTATATTTTTTTTACTTATTTAAATTATTGTGAAAACAAGAAATAAAATTTGTATTGTTATTTGTTCATTAAGTAGATCCTTACAAATTACAGTAGAACATTTCAGACAAAATATCAGTGACCACGACAAAAAAAAAAGAAAAATGGA